>NC_058057.1:29039541-29110542 GCF_020085105.1 Siniperca chuatsi
CCGCTCCAGCTTCCTCCTGTACTTCTCTTTGGCCTCCCTGATTTTCACCTTCAGGTCGGCCTGGATTGCCCTCACCTCCTCCCTATTACCATCAGTAAAGGCCCTCCTCTTGGCATTCAGGATGTCCTTGATGTCTTTTGTTACCCACGGTTTGTTATTTGGATAACAATGGACCATCTTGGTTGGGACATTGCAGTCCACACAGAAGTTAATGTAGCCAGTGATGCACTCAGTGAGCCCGTCAATGTCCTCTCCATGAGGCTCACAGAGTGCATCCCAGTTTGTCACCTCAAAACATTCCTGCAGTGTCTCGTAGGCCTCCTCTGACCATCTCCTCACTGTCCTTGTGGTCGCAGGCTGCCTTTTAACTAGAGGCACATAGCAGGGTTTAAGATGAACCAGGTTGTGGTCTGACCTACCCAGAGGGGGGAGGGGGGAAGAGCTGTATGCGTCCTTAACGTTAGCATACAGCAGGTCCAGTGTCCTCTCCTCCCTAGTAGGACAGCTCACATACTGGGTGAAATTAGTCAGTGTTGTTGAAACACTGACATGGTTGAAGTCACCAGAGATTAATATGAGTGCCCTCGGGTGTTGAGTCTGGAGATGTGCTATGGCGGTGTGAATGGCGTTGCACCCCGATGCCGGGTTAGCAGAGGGGGGGATGTAAACAGCCACGACAATGGCATGTGAGAGTTCACGTGGCAGATAATATGGCCGGAGTCCCACAGCTAACAGTTCAATGTCCGGGGTACAGATACTCTGCTTGATAGTAACGTGACCAGGGTTACACCATCTGTTGTTAACTAGAACAGCAAGCCCGCCGCCTTTCCGCTTACCGCTCCCGGTGTGATCCCTGTCGGCCCGAACAGTCTGAAAGCCCTCGATGGAAACGTTATGATCTGGGATATCCTGGTGTAGCCATGTCTCTGAGAAGCACATCAAACTACACTCACGGAACTCCGTCTGACTCCGGGCTAACGCCGTTAGCTCGTCCATTTTATTCGCCAGAGATCTCACGTTGCCCATTACGAGAGAAGGCAGACACGGCTTAAATCTCTTATTCTTAAGTCTCTTTTGTCTGCACCCCTCTCTCTTCCCTCGCCGCTTCGTTCCACCTCTGCATCCTCGGTGTGTCCTCCTCCAGATCTCAGCGGGGACATCGGTTGTCCTGGGCGCCATGCTGCCCGGCTTCAGCGCGATCAGCTGTTCCCTGCTGTAAACAATGCGGCCAAACAGCTGATCTGCAGCGGTGCCCTGACCGAGTAGCAGAAGAAGAAATTCCACGGCGAAAAAAAAGTACAAAAACACTTTCTACCCTCATTTTCGCAAAGAGCGTAGTTTAAATTACACTTACACACAAGTTACAAAAGTTTGGAAGAAAAAAGTAAAGTTAAAAGTTGGAAAAAGTAAGACGACGAGACGGAGCTACAGCAACAGGCAGCATGCGGGCTGGCGCATGCGCACTATATGTCTCTCTGTCTCTCTCTCTGTCTCTCTCTCTCTGTCTCTCTCTCTGTCTCTCTCTCTCTGTCTCTCTCTGTCTGTCTCTCTCTCTCTCTCTCTCTGTCTTTCTCGCTGACTCAGGTCTGTTTGACGACACCTGAAGTTGCTTAATGTCCTCCCAGATCCCTATTCTTATGTGTTACAATTTATTTATAATTTTCTCATCCTAATTATCCATACTGTAATTTTACTTTGTTGGTCTATTCTGTACACACAACATCGATTTCCTGTCTGTCTGTCCTCTCCTGCTCTTTCTGACATTGTAAAGCCCCTTGAGACAAATTTGTGTGTAATAATAATAATAATAATAATAATAATAATAAAAACTTTATTTATAGAGCACTTGTCAAAACAAAGTACAAAGTGCTTCACAACAAGAGAAAATACCACAGTGAATGACGAAATATAAAGAAATAAAATACATAAAATACACAAAAGCAATAAAATAAACAGGCAGTTCTGGTAAAATCAGGATCTGCTTTCAGATAAAATGTGTTTTGAGAAGAGACTTAAATGAAGACACTGACTAGCAAAAGCTCTGTCCCCCTTAGTTTCCATCCTGGACTCAGGAACAGACAGGAGACCCCTGCCCGAAGATCTCAGACTACGTGAAGGTTCATAAGGGATTACAAGGTCTAAGATATAGTCTGGAGCCATGAAGAGCCTTAAAAGTAATCAATAAGATCTTAAAATCAATCCTGAAACCAACAGGGAGCCGATGTAAAGAGGCTGAAACAGGTGTGATGTGGTCGCACCTCTCGGTCCTGGTTTACAGCCGAGCTGCTGAGTTCTGTACAGTCTGCAGTCTGTCAGAGTTTTTAGATTAAGACGAGTGAACAGGCTGTTACAGTAATCGAGGCGTGAGGAGATAAAAGCATGTACAACAGTTTCTGCATCACTAAGATTTAGAATAGATTGGATTGTTGCGATGTTTCTGAGGTGATAGAAACATGTTTGGACAAGCTTAGTGATATGTTGCTCAAAACATTAACTGCCATCAAACAGGACACCAAGATTTCCTGCAACAGGCTCGATGTGTTGTGACAGGTCACCAGTAGATGGCAGTATTTGTTTAGTGATGTGTTGGGGCCCAAAAACAAGGATTTCAGTTTTATTTGAGTTGAGCTGATTTATCGACATCCAGTGTTTTATGTCAGACAGGCAGTCCTGCAGAGAACTGAGCGTACTGAGGTCAGTGGGCTCGACAGGGAGGTACAACTGTGTGTCATCTGCATAACAATGAAAAGAAATACCATGTCTGCGGATTACATCACCCAAAGGAAGCATGTATAAGGAGAACAGTATTGGTCCCAGAATTGAACCTTGAGGCACACCGTACTTGATATGGGAAAAGCATGACATGAAGTTATTAATGCTGACACAGAGTTTCCTATTGGACAGATGAGAACCAGTCTAGTGCAGTGTTCCCTTATAAACAGGAAATATTAGAACAGTAAACATGAACAACCTTATAAATGTCGATCAGTCTCTCACATTAACATCAAAAGTGATTCTGGCTTTCTTCATCCAAACACCTGTCAACGAAACATTTATTCCTTGTGAAGTATTGTTCAATCAGCTCAGGGTCAGGGGTTGGTCTGGTCTAATTCCTGTGATGTTTCCTGTTTCCAGCATCGTCTCCATGTTGATCCCAGCCACCAGTAAGGCCAGAGTCCGGCGGACTGGCATCAGCCCGCTTCACCTCGCCGCTGAGTATAACCGTGACGTTGTCCTAGAGGCTCTGATCGAGGCGGGCTTCGACGTCAACGCTCAGCTGTCTGAAGAACGATCAAAGTTGTATGAGGACCGCCGTAGCACGGCGCTCTACTTCTCCGTCATCAACAACAACCTAGATGCTGTGCATATGCTGCTGGCAGCTGGCGCCAACCCAAACCTGGACGTGTTCAGGCCGCTGATGGTGGCAGCGAGGCTGGGCTGCATCCAGACGGTCAACCTGCTAGTGGAGCACGGAGCTGACATCAACGCCTGCATCCCCACACACCCCACCACCTTCCCCGCTGTCTACATGTTCTCCATGAAGTACCTGCCCATGTTCAAGTACCTGCTGGACCATGGAGGCCACGCCCTCTCCTGCTTCGACTGTGTCTACAGCAGCCAACCTCATCCACCAATCAAAACAACCCGATCAGAGAGTGACAACCTCCGCTACACCGACGGAGTCCTGCCAGATACACAGCAAAGGAGAGGTGTTCAGGTGACCTGAGTCTGTTTAAAATGTTTAAATATAGAGCTACACAACAGAGTCATGGAAAGGGACGACAACTGTTAACAAAAAGGTAAAAAAAGTTTAAACAGTTTCAGTAACTTTATTTTACTTTCACAGAAACTCTGACGAGAGTCAAAGTTTCATGTATAAAAAAAAAAGAAAGATATGTCACCCCTGTGATAGACTGATTGACCATCCTGTGATTGATGGGCAGTTCTGTGATTGATGTAGAGTTCAGTGATTGATTGACAGTTATGTGATTGACTGACAGTTTTGTGAGATGATCTCGGCCCCAAATATCTGTCGGTGGGCGGGGCCGATCATTGATGTCCTGTTGGACTACGTTGGTCACGTGACTCTCTGCTCCAGACTGATGGAACACCTGGACAGTTACTCCGACTGGAGCGTCATCAAGGACAAAGCAGGTGAGTCAATAAATGATAATAAACTCATTGTTGATCAGGTGGTCACTAAAGAAATTATGTTACCAGTTTGTTTTTTAGTTTCCCAGTGATGTTACTGGTTTGTCTCTTCGATTCCCAGTGATGTTACTGGTTTGTCTCTTCGATTCCCAGTGATGTTACTGGTTTGTCTTGTGTTCTTTCAGTACCTCCACGGCCGCTGCAGCAGCTCTGCAGGCTGCAGATACTGCAGCTGGTTGGACGTCAACATCTGATGAAGTTACCGCTGCCTGGAGGTCTGATCCGGTTTCTGAAACACCAGGAGGGATCTGTGGATGACTGCTGAACCAAAACCTAATAATTATACAGTTCATCCAGTTTACTGAAAGGAGGGTATTGATTAGTATTGATTACTGGCCGTTGCTGAGGCTGCAGACATTTCACACATGATGAAAATATGAACAGACTGAATGAATTCACATCTTGTTTCTTCTTCTCTCTGTCAGCAAGCAGAGCAAGCTGCCTGTGTTGTTCTCCTTGTAATGAGTGAATCCAGGATTTTTACAACACATCCCAGATGTTTCCAGGTGTTTCCAGGTACAAACTGAAGTTGGATCTGCAAACAGAAGCTCCTGGACTAATCTGGTTTAAGCTGATGTTCCTGCAGTGTTTTGTTTCTCATGTTTCTCTGCTGTAGAAGTCAAATAAAAACTAAGAGGTGATGGTTTGTTGAGGGTACCAGGTGTTTCCAGGGAGCTTCAGTTCCTTCTATACTGGATAAAGCTCCTCCTAAACACCTCCTGAATGTTATTTATTTATTTTATTTTCACTAAAACGTGAGGCTGAGAGTGAATATAACAAGGTTAATTAATATTAAAAATATACATTTTTGAAATTGAATAAATAGCTACCACCCCGAACACCACAGCAACCGCTTATCAATCTCTTGGAAACATCATAGCAACCACCTGTTACTGGATAAATGCCACAAACCACATTTCAAAAATGTGTAACTTTCTAGACTGCAACATGCGGCTGAGCAGACAGTGCCAATGGGAGGTCAACTGACCCACAACATGAAACACATTCGTCCTAATAGTAACTTGGCATTAACATTGTATATTTGCAGACGTATTGTTTATTTCTCAGGTTAAGACTTTAATATAGCTGTAGTTAATTCTTTACTACAAACAAATACAAGCTTTCTTAGTTCATAGATTGTCCACTTTATTGTCTTTGAGATTAATTATGTCTGTAAATCTTCTGGTGTATGGACACCCTGTGGACAAAGTTTTATAGGACGTTCAGTGTAACTAACTGATTGTGTGCGTTGTGGGTTATATTCTAGTTCATTATTGTGATATTTGTTATTAACTTTAGTTTATGAACTTATGAATAACCACTTTAACAGTAAAAGGTGTTTTTTCTTCCACTGATCTGATAACAGTCAGAGAGTTTTATGTCTTCAAAGAATCACAAACTTTTGGATCAGTTCATTTTTAAGTAAACTGTTTAAATAATTAGCATTTCTGTAAATGTGTCAGTGTTTGCCAACTGGCTATTTTCAACTGCCCTGAAACCAATAAAGCACTAACAAGTCAGTGAATGCAATGCAGAGCAACAGGAAGTGACAGTACAATGAACATATGCACACCACACACATCAGCCATGCAGAGCAATGAGACAGAGATAAAGTCAAATGTTAACCAATAATATTGATCTTAATAAAATGTTAATAGAAATAGTTGATAAAATTATATCACATATTAAACACATGAGCCAGCAGTCCAATGTCATTAGATATCACTGTATAAATATTAATACCACATTGTGGACAATTCCTTTCCAACCTTCCTCTACCTGTCCCAACTGCTTCCTGTGTGGGTGGAGCCGATACAGGAACCCAGCTCGCCTGTGGTGAACCCTCTCTGAACAAAGAAGCTGGCCTAATGTGGACGCCTCATCCTGCAGTAGTTTGGACTGTAAATCATTTTTAAGTTTGTTTTGTTTGATAGTTTCTGAATGCATTTCTATCTTTAATAGTTTTATGATTTGTTTCAGTAGAGGGGAAGTTACTGTTTCATTAGTAAGTTTGGACAATAATTGTGTTTGACGTGAAGTGATGTTTGTTGTGATGAGGAATTATGTTGTTGTGTTGCTGAATATTTTCTGTTGATTTTTTCCTCCTGTTGTGAGACAAACCAATTCAAACTGTTCCTCATTAAAAGCATGGACTCATCTGCCCTAACAGGCAAACCACTGAGTTGACTGCTTTTCCTGGAGCCAGACTCTCTTTAGAATAGCACACATTATTAATAAAACACTAGTCAATATGTTCATACAAACCTGAACTGTGCAGATTGACCATCTGACAACGGACAGAAGACAAGTTCACAGCAGATCAACAAAATAATGATAATGATAATAGATAGAAGATATATTAATCAACCCTAAACCTAAACTAAATTATAACTAATTTGAAAGCCTTGTTCTTAGTCTTTCACACCCGACCTGGAAAACACAACAGCCACTTCTATTTGTTATAGTGTACCGCGCTCCTGGTCCTTATTCAGTTTTTATCTGAATTCTCAGAATTTTTATCAAGTTTAGTCGTTAAAACAGATAAAGTAATTATTGTAGGTGATTTCAATATTCATGTGGACGTTGATAATGAGCCTTAGTACTGCGTTTATCTCATTATTAGATTCGATTGGCTTCTGTCAGAGTGTCCATAAACCCACTCACTGTTTTAACCACACCCTCGACCTTGTTCTGGTATATAGCTTTGAAATTGAACATTTAATATTCTTTCCACAGAATCCTTCTTTATTGGACCATTATTTAATAACTTTTGAACTGCTATTACTGGACTACACACCATTAGGCAAACACTCCTACTCTAGATGTCTATCTGTTATTGCTGTGGCTAAATTCAAGGAAGCGATCCCATCTGCATTTAATTCAATGTTATGTCTCAATATAACAGAGGACTCCTATATTAATTTTAGCCCCTCCCAAATTGACCATCTAGTTGATAGCGCTACAGGCTCACTGCGAACGACACTCGACTCTATCGCTCCTCTAAAAAAGAAGATAATAAAACAAAGAAGGTTAGCTCCATGGTATAACCCCCAAACCTGCAAATTAAAGCAAACATCACAAAAACTTGAAAGGAAATGGCGTTCCAACAATCTGGAAGAATCCCGTTTAGTCTGGCAAGATAGTCTTAAAACATACAGGAAGGCCCTCCGTAATGCCCTCCATCATTAATAGAGGAAAATAAGAACAACCCCAGGTTTCTTTTCAGCACTGTAGCCAGGCTGACAGAGTCACAGCTCCATTGAGCCATGTATTCCTATAGCTCTCAGCAGGAAAGACTTCATGAGCTTCTTTAATGATAAAATTTTAACTATTAGAGAAAAAATTAATCAAGTCTTGCCGTCAACCAGTACCGATTTATCTTCAAACATAGGAACCATAGAAATAACTGTAAAACCCGATATATATATTAACTGCTTTTCTCCTATCGATCTTCTTCAGCTGACTTCGACGATTAATTCATCTAAGCCATCAAACTGTCTCTTAGACCCCATTCCAACTAGACTGCTTAAAGACGTTTTACCCTCAGTTAGCACTTCTTTACTGGATATGATCAGTCTGTCTTTATTAACAGGCTATGTACCACAGTCCTTTAAAGTAGCTGTAATTAAACCGCTTCTTAAAAAGCCCACTCTTGATCCTGGGGTCTCAGCCAACTATAGACCTATATCTAACCTTCCCTTTCTCTCTAAGATCCTTGAGAAAGCAGTCGCCAATCAGTTGTGTGACTTTCTAAATAACAATAGTTTATTTGAGGATTTTCAGTCAGGATTTAGAGTGCATCATAGCACAGAGACAGCACTGGTGAAAATGACCTTTTAATTGCATCAGACAATGGACTTATCTCTGTACTTGTCTTGTTAGATCTTAGTGCTGCGTTCGACGCCATTGACCATCACATCCTATTACAGAGACTGGAACATGTAATTGGCATTAAAGGAGCCGCACTAAGCTGGTTTAAATCCTATCTATCAGATCGATCTCAGTTTGTACATGTTAACGGTGAGTCCTCCGTGCACGCCAAAGTTATTCACGAAGTCCCACAAGGATCTGTGCTTGGACCGATTCTATTCACCTTATATACGCTTCCTCTAGGCAATATTATTAGGAAACACTCCATAAACTTTCATTGTTATGCAGATGATACCCAGTTATATCTATTGATCAAGCCAGATGAAACTAACCAGTTAGCTAAACTTCAAGCATGCCTTAAGGACACAAAAACCTGGATGACCTGCAACTTTCTGATGTTAAACTCTGACAAAACTGAAGTTACTGTACTTGGTCCCAAACACCTCCGAGACACATTATCTAAAGATATAGTTTCTATAGATGGCATTGTCCTGGCCTCCAGCAGCACCGTAAGGAACCTCAGAGTTATCTTTGATCAGGATTTATCCTTTAACTCCCACATGAAACAAACTTCAAGGACCGCCTTCTTTCACCTACGTAATATTGCAAAAATCAGGCACATCCTGTCTCAAAATGATGCCGAAAAATTTGTGCATGCATTTGTTACTTCCAGGCTGGACTACTGCAATTCCTTATTATCAGGCTGCCCGAATAAGTCCCTTAAGACTCTCCAGTTGATCCAGAACGCTGCGGCACGTGTACTGACAAGAACTAGGAAAAGAGATCATATATCTCCAATACTAGCTTCTCTGCACTGGCTCCCTGTAAAATCCAGAATAGAATTTAAAGTCCTTCTCCTCACCTACAAAGCTCTTAATGGTCAGGCACCATCGTATCTTAAAGAGCTCATAATACCTTATTACCTGACTAGAACACTGCGCTCCCAGGATGCAGGGTTACTTGTGGTTCCTAGAGTCTCCAAAAGTAGACCGGGAGCCAGAGCCTTCAGTTATCAAGCTCCTCTCCTGTGGAATCAGGTCCCAGTTTGGGTTCGGGAGGCAGACACCATCTCCACATTTAAGAGTAGGCTTAAGACTTTCCTCTTTGATAAATCTTATAGTTAGGGCTGGCTCGGATGAGTCCTGAACCATCCCTTAGTTATGCTGCTATAGGCCTAGACTGCTGGGAGACTTCCCATGATGCACCTCTCTCCTCCTCTCTCCTCTCCATCTGTGTGCATTTTTATCCCATTACTGCATGTTACTAACTCGACATCTTCTCTCTCCCGTAGTTCTGTGCTTTCTCGTCTCTCTCCTCTCTCCTTCTGTCGCTTGAATGCTCATAAAGTTTTTTTTGCTGTTCTCACTTATTTAATAATTTATTTTTTCAAATAAAACTAAATATTTGTGCATTATTTTCAGAGTTTAGTGCCCCTAACCAGTAACACACAAGCACCGGAAATGAGACAATATGCTTATCGCAGCAGGTCAGCACGTATATTTTAATAGAATCTGTTAGAAAGCTAACATTAAATTATCACACGCCTGCTCACAGTGTTTATCTTTGATAGTGTCATTCTATTTAGTTTGCTTTATTTAGTTTTCAATGAGCTTTCTTTCGACTGAAAGAGATATTGGGATTGTTTTCCATTTAATTTTGATTCCTGTATCGTGTTCATCAGGATGAGTGTCTGTACTGTTCGTGTGTGTGAAGAGGATTTTCCCACAGTCTTTGAACACTCCTCAGTCTGTCTTTAGTCTAAACGTGAGCTGTTGAGTCTAAAATCATCCTGCAGTTCTGAAATATTCATCTTGTGTTTCTTGGTGTTTTTTTACTCTTGGTGTTTTCTTTCTTTCTAAATCTTTCTATTCAAGAAGGTTGAACTGAAAATATTTCAGTTTACAAAACAAACCACCGATATCCCCATCGACCCGACCCAATGTCCATTTTCTTCTTATCGACCACATAAACACATAGAACTAATAAGTAAATAATAACAAAAGCAGAACAAAACATTATAATTTATCATCAACAAAAACCCCTATGCATATATATATATATATATATATATATATATAAAGACCTTCAGGTGGGACGACAAACAGAGAGTTTGGTTCAATTCTTTGTTTTGTGATATGAGACTGAGTCTCAAACACAAATTTCAAAAGTACATGTGAATCAGTGTATCATCTGCACGCTTGTATTTATTACAGGTGGGAAGGAAGAAGACAGTGGTACGAACACAGTAGGGAACAACAACAACAGTAACAACACAAACAACAACAACAACTCCTCACAGGAGGACACCAGTTTAATGAAGTAGGACTTTCTGTCACTTGTCGGGTTTCTGGGGCTGGGGGAGGAGATGCTCCCTGTGAGGCTGGGGGAGGAGATGCTCCCTGTGAGGCTGGGGGAGGACCAGGGGGTGTTTGTTGTCTCCTCGGTCATGCCAGCAGACGTCCAGCAGGGGATAGACTTTCCCCTGGACCTCCAGCCTGAAGCTGTAGATGAAGCACAGCTCGTCAGGACTGTCGCTGTTATAGAAGGTCAGACCTCTGCCCTGGTAGTCCATGAAGACTCCCACCCGGTGGGGGGGACACAACACCGGAAGGACCACCCTGGGTGACGTGAAGGCTTCATAAACCCCGTCTTTCAGTCCGATCAACCACACTCCACTATCTGGATTCTTCACCAGCTTAGCCTTACGATTGGTCGTTCCTTTGATCAACCCAAGACGCCATTTAGGTTTGTTACCGACCTCCACCTGGACAGTAAGAAGAAGCAGAGCAGCTGTATGTATCTACTGTAAATACACACACAATACAAACATTGTTTTATTAATACGGTGTCGTCCCTCATTCGTCCAGGAGTGTTCTATCGTAGAAAAGGTTTCAGCCGTAGTCGTCTGGACGCTGTTTTCAGAATCAAGACGTTTCGGCTCCCATCCGTGTCCAGATGACTACGACTGAAACCTTTTCTACGATTGTTGTATTAATCTTCCCCTGTGAATCATGTTACCCTACACGAACAGCAGTGTTTACCTCCCAGTAGTGTTTGCCAGAGGAGAAGCCTCGGTTGGCCAGGACACAGTAGCTGTAACTGAACCTCTCTGGATTATCAGGAAGCCTCCGCAGCAGGGCCCCACAGGACACCACTGTGTCCCCACGATGGAGCTCCAACATCGGGTGAGCAGTTTGAGGATCCAGCTTCAACGGCTCTGGTGCTAGAGACAGAGAACAATATATGAGACAGACAGACAGACAGACAGATAAACAGACAGACAGGCAGACAGACAGACAGACAGACAGATAAACAGACAGACAGGCAGACAGACAGACAGACAGATAAACAGACAGACAGACAGACAGATAAACAGACAGACAGGCAGACAGACAGACAGACAGACAGACAGATAAACAGACAGACAGGCAGACAGACAGACAGACAGATAAACAGACAGACAGACAGACAGATAAACAGACAGACAGGCAGACAGACAGACAGACAGACAGATAAACAGACAGACAGACAGACAGATAAACAGACAGACAGGCAGACAGACAGACAGACAGACAGATAAACAGACAGACAGGCAGACAGACAGACAGACAGGCAGGCAGACAGACAGACAGACAGATAAACAGACAGACAGGCAGACAGACAGACAGACAGATAAACAGACAGACAGACAGACAGATAAACAGACAGACAGGCAGACAGACAGACAGATAAACAGACAGACAGGCAGACAGACAGACAGACAGGCAGACAGACAGACAGACAGATAAACAGACAGGCAGACAGACAGACAGACAGACAGACAGGCAGACAGATAAACAGACAGACAGACAGGCAGACAGACAGACAGACAGACAGGCAGACAGATAGAAAGATAAACAGACAGACAGACAGACAGATAAACAGACAGACAGACAGAGAGATAAACAGACAGGCAGACAGACAGACAGACAGACAGACAGGCAGACAGATAAACAGACAGACAGACAGGCAGACAGACAGACAGACAGACAGGCAGACAGATAGAAAGATAAACAGACAGACAGACAGAGAGATAAACAGACAGACAGACAGACAGATAAACAGACAGACAGGCAGACAGACAGAAAGATAAACAGACAGATAAACAGACAGACAGACAGACAGACAGGCAGACAGACAGACAGGCAGACAGATAAACAGACAGACAGACAGGCAGACAGACAGACAGACAGACAGACAGAAAGATAAACAGACAGACAGACAGGCAGACAGACAGACAGACAGACAGACAGACAGACAGACAGATAAACAGACAGACAGGCAGACAGACAGAAAGATAAACAGACAGACAGACAGACAGACAGACAGACAGACAGAGATGAACAGACAGACAGACAGACAGGCAGACAGACAGATAAACAGACAGACAGACAGACAGACAGGCAGACAGACAGATAAACAGACAGACAGACAGACAGGCAGACAGACAGATAAACAGACAGACAGACAGACAGACAGGCAGACAGACAGATAAACAGACAGACAGACAGACAGACAGGCAGACAGACAGATAAACAGACAGACAGACAGGCAGACAGACAGATAAACAGACAGACAGACAGACAGACAGGTAGGTGTACCTGGCAGGACTTTTCGGTGTAATCTTTTCCAAACGGTGAGTTTAATGTCGTTGTGGTTGAAACCTGGTTTAAAGTTCAGAGAGCTAAAGATTCTCTCCTCCTTCTGCTGGAGCTCCTGAATCTCTCTGAACCTGAAGAGGAGAAGAGGAGGAGGAGAGGAGAGAGGAGGAGGAGGAGGAGGAGGAGGAGGAGAGAGGAGGAGGAGAGAGGAGAGAGGAGGAGGAGGAGGAGGAGAGGAGGAGGAGGAGAGAGGAGGAGGAGAGAGGAGAGAGGAGGAGGAGGAGAGGAGGAGGAGGAGGAGGAGGAGGAGGAGGAGAGAGAGAGAGAGGAGGAGGAGGAGGAGGAGGAGGAGGAGGAGGAGGAGGAGGAGGAGAGAGAGAGAGGAGAGAGGAGGAGGAGGAGGAGGAGGAGGAGGAGGAGGAGGAGGAGGAGGAGGAGGAGGAGGAGAGGAGGAGGAGGAGGAGGAGGAGGAGGAGAGAGAGGAGGAGGAGAGAGAGGAGAGAGAGAGAGAGAGAGGAGAGAGAGGAGAGGAGGAGGAGGAGAGAGGAGGAGGAGGAGGAGGAGGAGAGGAGAGGAGAGAGAGAGAGAGAGAGGAGGAGAGAGGAGGAGGAGGAGGAGGAGGAGGAGGAGGAGGAGGAGGAGGAGGAGGAGGAGGAGAGGAGGAGGAGGAGAGAGAGGAGGAGGAGAGGAGAGAGGAGGAGGAGGAGGAGGAGGAGGAGGAGGAGGAGGAGGAGGAGAGAGGAGAGGAGAGAGAGAGGAGAGAGAGGAGGAGGAGAGAGGAGGAGGAGGAGGAGGAGGAGGAGGAGGAGGAGGAGGAGGAGAGGAGGAGAGAGGAGGAGAGAGGAGGAGAGAGGAGAGAGAGGAGGAGGAGGAGGAGGAGAGAGGAGGAGGAGGAGGAGGAGGAGGAGGAGGAGGAGGAGGAGAGAGGAGGAGGAGGAGGGAGGAGGAGGAGGAGGAGGAGAGAGGAGGAGGAGAGGAGAGGAGAGAGAGAGAGGAGGAGAGAGGAGGAGGAGGAGGAGGAGGAGGAGGAGGAGGAGAGAGAGGAGGAGAGAGGAGGAGGAGGAGGAGAGAGGAGGAGGAGAGAGAGAGGAGGAGGAGGAGGAGGAGGAGGAGGAGGAGGAGGAGGAGGAGAGGAGGAGAGAGAGGAGGAGGAGGAGGAGGAGGAGAGAGGAGGAGGAGGAGAGAGAGGAGGAGGAGGAGGAGGAGGAGGAGAGAGGGAGAGAGGAGGAGGAGAGAGGAGGAGGAGAGGAGGAGGAGGAGAGAGGAGAGAGGAGGAGAGAGAGGAGGAGGAGGAGAGAGAGAGAGGAGGAGGAGGAGGAGGAGGAGAGAGGAGGAGAGAGAGAGAGAGGAGAGGAGAGGAGGAGAGAGAGAGGAGGAGGAGGAGGAGGAGGAGGAGAGAGGAGGAGGAGAGAGAGAGGAGGAGAGGAGGAGAGAGAGAGGAGAGAGGAGGAGGAGAGAGGAGGAGGAGGAGGAGGAGGAGGAGGAGAGGAGAGAGGAGAGAGAGAGAGGAGGAGAGGAGGAGGAGGAGGAGAGGAGGAGGAGGAGGAGGAGAGGAGGAGGAGAGGAGGAGGAGAGAGGAGGAGGAGGAGGAGGAGAGGAGAGAGAGGAGAGAGGAGGAGGAGGAGGAGGAGGAGGAGAGAGGAGGAGGAGAGAGGAGAGAGGGGAGGAGGAGGAGGAGAGAGAGGAGGAGGAGAGAGGAGGAGGAGGAGAGAGGAGGAGAGGAGAGAGGAGAGGAGAGAGGAGAGAGAGAGAGGAGGAGGAGGAGGAGGAGAGGAGGAGGAGGAGGAGGAGGAGGAGGAGGAGGAGGAGGAGAGAGAGGAGGAGGAGGAGAGAGAGAGGAGAGAGGAGGAGAGAGAGGAGGAGGAGGAGGAGGAGGAGGAGGAGGAGAGGAGGAGAGAGAGGAGGGAGGAGAGAGGAGGAGGGAGGAGGAGGAGGAGGAGGAGGAGAGAGAGGAGGAGGAGGAGGAGGAGGAGGAGGAGGAGAGAGGAGGAGGAGGAGAGAGAGGAGAGAGAGGAGAGGAGGAGAGAGAGAGGAGAGAGGAGGAGGAGGAGGAGGAGGAGGAGGAGGAGGAGGAGGAGGAGGAGGAGGAGGAGAGAGGAGGAGAGGAGGAGGAGGAGAGAGGAGGAGGAGAGAGGAGGAGAGAGGAGGAGAGAGGAGGAGAGAGGAGAGGAGGAGGAGGAGGAGGAGGAGGAGGAGAGAGGAGGAGGAGGAGAGAGGAGGAGGAGGAGGAGAGGAGGAGGAGAGAGAGAGGAGAGAGGAGGAGGAGAGAGGAGAGGAGGAGGAGGAGGAGGAGAGAGGAGGAGGAGAGGAGAGAGAGGAGGAGGAGGAGGGAGAGGAGGAGGAGGAGGAGGAGGAGGAGGAGAGGAGGAGGAGAGGAGGAGGAGAGGAGAGAGGAGGAGGAGGAGAGGAGGAGGAGGAGGAGAGAGAGAGGAGGAGGAGGAGGAGGAGGAGGAGAGAGAGGAGGAGGAGAGAGAGGAGGAGGAGGAGAGGAGGAGAGGAGGAGAGGAGGAGGAGGAGGAGGAGGAGGAGAGAGGAGGAGGAGAGGAGGAGGAGAGAGGAGAGAGGAGAGGAGAGAGAGAGGGAGGAGGAGGAGGAGAGAGGAGAGAGAGAGGAGGAGGAGGAGAGAGGAGGAGGAGGAGGAGAGGAGGAGAGGAGGAGAGAGGAGGAGAGAGAGGAGGAGGAGAGAGGAGGAGGAGAGAGGAGGAGAGAGGAGAGAGGAGGAGAGAGGAGGAGGAGAGAGGAGGAGGAGAGAGGAGGAGGAGGAGAGGAGGTGGAGGAGAGAGGAGGAGGAGGAGGAGAGAGGAGAGGAGAGAGGAGGAGAGAGGAGGAGAGGAGGAGGAGGAGGAGGAGGAGAGAGAGGAGGAGAGGAGGAGAGAGGAGGAGGAGAGAGGAGGAGGAGGAGGAGGAGGAGGAGGAGGAGGAGGAGGAGGAGGAGGAGGAGAGGAGGTGGAGGAGAGAGGAGGAGGAGGAGGAGGAGGAGAGAGGAGGAGGAGAGAGGAGGAGGAGGAGAGAGGAGGAGGAGAGAGGAGAGAGGAGGAGAGAGGAGGAGGAGAGAGGAGGAGGAGGAGGAGGAGAGAGAGGAGGAGGAGAGGAGGAGGAGGAGGAGAGAGGAGGAGGAGTGAGGAGAGAGGAGGAGAGAGGAGTAGGAGAGAGGAGGAGGAGGAGGAGGAGGGAGGAGGAGGAGAGGAGGAGGAGAGAGGAGAGAGGAGGAGGAGGAGGAGGAGAGAGAGGAGGAGGAGGAGGAGGAGAGGAGGAGGAGGAGGAGGAGAGAGGAGAGAGGAGGAGGAGAGAGGAGGAGGAGGAGGAGGAGGAGAGGAGAGAGGAGAGAGGAGGAGAGGAGGAGGAGGAGGAGGAGGAGAGAGGAGGAGGAGGAGGAGAGAGGAGAGGAGAGAGGAGGAGAGAGAGAGAGAGAGAGGAGAGGAGGAGGAGAGGAGGAGGAGGAGGAGGAGGAGGAGGAGGAGGAGAGAGGAGAGGAGGAGGAGAGAGGAGGAGGAGAGGAGGAGGAGAGGAGAGGAGGAGGAGGAGAGAGGAGGAGAGGAGAGGAGGAGAGAGAGGAGAGAGAGAGAGAGGAGAGGAGGAGAGAGGAGGAGAGGAGGAGGAGAGGAGAGAGGAGGAGGAGAGAGAGGAGGAGGAGAGAGGAGGAGGGAGAGAGAGAGAGAGAGAGAGGAGGAGGAGGAGAGAGAGGAGGGAGGAGGAGAGAGAGGAGGAGGAGGAGGAGGAGGAGGAGAGGAGAGAGGAGGAGAGGAGGAGAGAGGAGGAGGAGGAGGAGGAGGAGAGGAGAGAGGAGGAGGAGGAGGGAGGAGGAGGAGAGAGGAGAGAGGAGGAGGAGGAGGAGGAGGAGAGAGGAGAGGAGGAGGAGAGAGGAGGAGGAGGAGGAGGAGGAGAGAGGAGGAGGAGGAGAGAGAGAGGAGAGGAGGAGGAGGAGGAGAGGAGAGAGGAGGAGGAGGAGGAGGAGGAGGAGGAGGAGGAGGAGGAGGAGGGAGGAGGAGGAGGAGGAGGAGGAGAGGAGGAGAGAGAGAGAGAGGAGAGGAGAGGAGGAGGAGAGAGGAGGAGAGGAGGAGGAGGAGGAGGAGAGAGGAGGAGGAGAGGAGGAGGAGAGAGGAGGAGAGGAGGAGGAGAGAGGAGCGAGGAGGAGGTGGAGTGGAGGTGGAGGAGAGGAGGAGGAGGAGGAGAGAGGAGAGGAGAGAGGAGGAGGAGAGAGAGGAGGAGAGAGGAGAGAGGAGAGAGAGGAGGAGGAGAGAGGAGGAGGAGGAGAGAGGAGGAGGAGAGAGGAGGAGAGAGAGAGAGAGGAGGAGAGAGGAGGAGGAGGAGGAGGAGGAGGAGGAGGAGAGAGGAGAGAGAGGAGAGAGAGAGAGGAGAGAGGAGGAGAGAGGAGAGAGGAGGAGGAGAGGAGGAGAGGAGGAGGAGGAGGAGGAGAGGAGGAGGAGAGAGGAGAGGAGGAGGAGAGGAGGAGGAGGAGGAGGAGAGAGGAGAGAGGAGGAGAGAGGAGAGGAGAGAGGAGAGGAGGAGAGGAGGAGGAGGAGGAGGAGGAGAGAGGAGGAGGAGAGAGGAGGAGAGGAGGAGAGAGAGAAGGAGGAGGAGGAGGAGGAGGAGAGAGGAGGAGGAGGAGGAGGAGGAGGAGGAGGAGAGAGGAGAGAGAGGAGGAGAGAGAGGAGGAGGAGAGAGGAGGAGGAGGAGGAGGAGAGAGGAGGAGAGGAGGAGGAGAGAGAGAGAGGAGAGAGAGGAGGAGGAGGAGGAGGAGGAGAGAGGAGAGAGGAGGAGGAGGAGAGGAGGAGGAGGAGGAGGAGAGAGGAGAGGAGGAGAGAGGAGGAGGAGGAGGAGAGAGGAGAGGAGGAGGAGAGAGAGGAGGAGGAGGAGGAGAGAGGAGGAGGAGGAGGAGAGAGGAGGAGAGGAGAGAGGAGAGAGGAGAGAGGAGAGGATGGAGAGGAGGAGGAGGAGGAGGAGGAGGAGGAGGAGGAGAGAGAGGAGGAGGAGGAGAGAGAGGAGGAGGAGGAGGAGGAGAGAGAGAGGAGGAGAGAGGAGAGGAGGAGGAGGAGGAGGAGGAGGAGGAGAGAGGAGAGGAGAGGAGAGAGGAGAGAGGAGGAGGAGGAGGAGGAGGAGGAGGAGGAGGAGGAGAGAGGAGGAGAGAGAGGGGAGAGAGGAGGAGGGAGGAGGAGGAGGAGGAGAGAGGAGAGGAGAGAGGAGAGAGAGGAGGAGGGGAGAGAGGAGGAGGAGGAGGAGAGGAGGAGGAGAGAGGAGAGAGAGAGGAGAGAGGAGGAGGAGAGAGGAGGAGGAGAGGAGGAGGAGAGAGGAGAGAGGAGGAGGAGGAGAGGAGGAGGAGGAGGAGGAGAGGAGAGAGGAGGAGGAGAGAGGAGAGAGGAGGAGAGAGGAGGAGGAGGAGGAGGAGAGAGGAGGAGGAGAGAGGAGGAGGAGGAGGAGGAGGAGGAGGAGAGGAGGAGAGAGGAGGAGGAGGAGGAGGAGGAGGAGAGAGGAGAGAGAGGAGAGAGAGAGGAGGAGAGAGAGGAGGAGGAGGGGGAGAGAGGAGGAGGAGGAGGAGAGGAGAGAGGAGGAGGAGGAGAGGAGGAGGAGGAGGAGAGGAGGAGGAGGAGGAGGAGGAGGAGGAGGAGGAGGAGGAGGAGGAGAGGAGGAGAGGAGGAGGAGAGAGGAGGAGAGAGGAGGAGGAGAGAGGAGAGGAGAGAGAGAGGAGGAGGAGAGGAGGAGGAGAGAGGAGAGAGGAGGAGGAGGAGGAGGAGGAGGAGGAGGAGGAGGAGGAGAGAGGAGGAGGAGAGAGGAGAGAGGAGGAGGAGGAGGAGGAGAGAGGAGGAGGAGAGAGGAGAGGAGAGAGGAGGAGGAGAGAGGAGAGAGGAGGAGGGGGAGAGAGGAGGAGGAGAGAGGAGAGGAGGAGGAGGAGGAGGAGAGAGGAGGAGGAGAGAGGAGGAGGAGGAGGAGGAGGAGAGGAGCTGAAATATGTTTCACTGTATGTTTAATCATTAAATCAGTTAATTGACGATATGTCGAGATGTTTGTTACCTCGGAGCGATCGAACCGTACTTCTGTAAACAGAAACAGAAATAAATATTATTTCAGATTTGATCAATAATCTATCAGGACAGATCATTGATCAGTTTATATTTGTTAGCAGTCGTTTTAACCGTTACAGTTACAGATAAAAGATTCCTGCCGTCGCTATGCGACCGGAAGATGTTATTGATCTTACCCAGTTGTTTCATGCAGGCTAAGTAAACAACGTGGGGAGAATACGACTTCATTAACAAGCTGGAATGGAAATTAAAAAAGGGGGTCAGTCACAGTCGGGGTGCTGAGAGAAGTGACCAACGACAGGTTCATCATAGTCTATAATAATGCAGCGCAGCGAGGAGACCGGTCTCCTGTTAACAGACTCCGGTCTGCAGAGTCCACTTCACTGATAAACCTCAGAAGAGAAACATCCAGCTTCATGATCCAAGAACGTTTTTATATCACGTCCACACTTCTGTCCATATGCACACGCCCCCTCTCTGAGTCTGCTCTACGTGAACGGCGGATTGGTGTGTCACTTTAAATGTTACCGCCTCAAGGAATTGTGGGACGGCATTATGTCCTTTAGTTTCGTAAAGGACGGTCCAGTGAGTCCTGCTAAAGGAGATATGAAAGGAAGCACTGCAGCAGCTTTCCTCAGCATTTAGAGAATTTGAACAGCTCTTATCATGGCTGCCACGTAGATTCCTGCACTACGTACTGGACTCATCGCAGACTGCAACAGACCGACAGAACCGTGATGGTCCAGGTGTCCTGCACTACGTACTGGACTCATCGCAGACTGCAACAGACCGACAGAACCGTGATGGTCCAGGTGTCCTGCACTACGTACTGGACTCATCGCAGACTGCAACAGACCGACAGAACCGTGATGGTCCAGGTGTCCTGCACTACGTACTGGACTCATCGCAGACTGCAACAGACCGACAGAACCGTGATGGTCCAGGTGTCCTGCACTACACGCACTGGACTCATCGCAGACTGCAACAGACCGACAGAACCGTGATGGTCCAGGTGTCCTGCACTACATTCTGGACTCATCGCAGACTGCAACAGACCGACAGAACCGTGATGGTCCAGGTGTCCTGCACTACATTCTGGACTCATCACAGACTGCAACAGACCGACAGAACCATCATAGTCTAGGTGTCCTGCACTACGTACTGGACTCATCACAGACTGCAACAGACCGACAGAACCGCGGATGGTCCAGGTGTCCTGCACTACATACTGGACTCATCACAGACTGCAACAGACCGACAGAACTGTGATGGTCCAGGTGTCCTGCACTACATTCTGGACTCATCACAGACTGCAACAGACCGACAGAACCATCATAGTCTAGGTGTCCTGCACTACGTACTGGACTCATCACAGACTGCAACAGACCGACAGAACCGTGATGGTCCAGGTGTCCTGCACTACATACTGGACTCATCACAGACTGCAACAGACCGACAGAACCATCATAGTCTAGGTGTCCTGCACTACATACTGGACTGACCACAGACTGCAACAGACCGACAGAACCGTGATGGTCCAGGTGTCCTGCACTACATACTGGACTCATCACAGACTGCAACAGACCGACAGAACCGTGATGGTCCAGGTGTCCTGCACTACATACTGGACTCATCACAGACTGCAACAGACCGACAGAACCGTGATGGTCCAGGTGTCCTGCACTACATACTGGACTCATCACAGACTGCAACAGACCGACAGAACCGCGTGATGGTCCAGGTGTCCTGCACTACATACTGGACTCATCACAGATTGCAACAGACCGACAGAACCGTGATGGTCCAGGTGTCCTGCACTACATACTGGACTCATCACAGACTGCAACAGACCGACAGAACCATCATAGTCTAGGTGTCCTGCACTACATACTGGACTCATCACAGACTGCAACAGACCGACAGAACCATCATAGTCCAGGTGTCCTGCACTACATACTGGACTCATCACAGACTGCAACAGACCGACAGAACCATCATAGTCTAGGTGTCCTGCACTACATACTGGACTGACCACAGACTGCAACAAACTGACAGTACCATGATGAAGTCCAGGTGCCCCTCGTTGCTCAGGTCATGCAGGGTGTTCTGGGCCTCCTGCAGCCGGTTCAGGTTCTGGTTTAACTGGTCTGTCTGGTTCTGGAGGGACGAGATGAGGACTGCAGCCGATGTCTCCACCTGCTGCATGAACCCCGCCTCCTCCACTTCCAGGCAGCGGCGCAGTTCACCAAACTCCTTCCTCACCACCCACTTCAGCACGTCAGACTCATTCTGATTGGACAGAGAGCACCAGTTCAGATTGTGACCCCCTATTGGCTGACAGCTCCAACAGAAACAGATCCTGTTTTCAAACTAAGAGTCTGAACTGAGATCAGTAACATTCTCAGAGAAACTCTGATGAACTGAGCTCATCATGATGTTGTCTATCGGACACCTGAGCACACCTGGATTATTAACACACGAAACACATAACAATAATATTACAGTGTAAATCTTTATTATTTATAGCAATATACATTTTCCACTTAGGGTTAAAAGAGTTTTAAAAGTTTTACTGTTTACTGTTATTTTAAGTCTTACATTGTTGTGTTATTTAATGAAAATGTACATGGATTCTTAATTGTCTCTTTCACTGCTGTTCATATCTCTGGACGCCAGGTGTCAGTGTTTACAGAGACTACTGTTAAGGTCGTCTTTCTTGGTCTGTCCTTGGTGTTCTTGGTTTTTCCATGTGTATAATTTGGAGAGTCTCTGGGTGTGTGGTGCTGTGACTCGTTTAAAATAAAAAACACTACGGGTGTTCGTAGTGTAGAGCAAGATAATATTAATGCTCATAAAGCCTCAGCACTTGTAATTGGTTGGTGATTAAGTGGTTAAATATGTTATAATAAAGACAGAAGTGTATTAAGTTGTGTATTCTCCAGGATAGTTTCACATAGATTTGATGAATCATTTGTAATGTAAGTGCTCCGGAAATTCATCAATCTATGTTCATTAAACAGAAACATGATGAGGATTCAACGTGGAACAACAGATCATTAAAAAACAACAGAAACAATAACAACAGTAAAGTGTAAATGTAGACATCACCCACAGTGATCCTGGATTTGTTGTACGCCATTTTACAGATCTGATCCTCCAGTTTACGTTTATGATGCTGAAACTCTGTCATAAGACAGGAAATGTCCTCCTGAGAGACAGACAGACAGACAGGTAAAACAAATTTAAGCATTGAAGAATCACAGAACCAGTTTTTTTCTGTTTATTCCATCCATCCATTTTCTGCCTCTCATCCGGGGCCAGGTCACAGTACTGGTGGCAGCAGGCTATGCAAGGTAGTCCAGCAACATCAGTCTGGACTAACCCCTGCCTCCACCTCCTGAATCATCTGAAGCTTTGCCAGAGCCCCTTCGAGGCCAACCAAAAGTTCTTTTCCATGACCTCCCTGAACTTATTCTACACCAGAGTTGTTACTTCTGTCACCACAAAAACTGCAGCCCTTCTGAACTCCTGATACCTGTCTGCGTAATCTACCTACCGAACTCTTTATAATATCATTTACAGAGACCCAACAAGCAAGCATGCACTTGGTGAGAGTGGCAAGGAAAACTAAAGCTAAAACCCTAGATAATGTGTCTCAGAAGTGTTTGGGGCCAAGTACAATAACTTCAGTTTCGTTGAGTTTGTTGAGTTTAACATCAGAAAATTCATCCAGGTCTTTATGTCCTTAAGGCATGCTTGAAGTTTAGCTAACTGGTTAGTTTCATCTGGCTTGATCGATAGATATAACTGGGTGTCATCTGCATAGCAATGAAAGTTTATGGAGTGTTTCCTAATAATACTGCCTAGAGGAAGCATATAAAATTTGAATAGAATCTGAAACTGAGATCGATCTGATAGATAGGATTTAAACCAGCTCAGTGCGGTTCTAACCCCAACCCTGCCCCCGTCTGCCGCCAGACTGACAACACAACCGACCCCAATGCCTATCCCTGCGGGCGGTGGGCCCACAGGGTTTCGGGTTGTGCACGACTGGGCCTTATGGGTTACCCTTTAAATGGTTCTCTGTCATCACAGATTAAGCTCTTCTTGTCATTCTAGTTTTGGAAACAGGGTAAACTGATGAGCCCACTTTGATAGAGATGTCTGAACAAACAGTTGCCTTCACAGCCGCCATTTTCTTCAGCTGACTGTTTGTAGGTATGACCCAAAATAGCATCTACCCAAAGTCACACAGGAAGTAAACACTATATACCAGAGGGCAGGCGCTGGTGAAGGTCACACCAGTTACAGAGTGCAGTGTGTAGTATTACTGTTATGTTCATGTTCAAACTGATGAAGGCAAAATAGCCAAAAACGTGTTTTAATTTGAATGGATTTGCATTGAAGCTCACACTTGACTGCACCTCACTGTGTGTGCGCTCTCAAGGTAAGAACATGTTCGTGAACATTAACAACATGTGACCTTATTGTGAAACTGGAAACACAAAGGTGATATTTGGTTTGAGTGGAACATTAAACTCCTGGTGTTAATCTCATTGTGATATGATGTGAGCTAATGGCTGCTTATCTGCACTGAGTCAACAACATCAAAGTGTTTTAGGTTTCCTTTAACCGTCAGCCAGTGAACACTGTTCAACATCATATCATCATATTCGTGAAAAATGATTATTAGAACAATGTTGTATATAAATTAACTATGTATACTCTTTACAACCTAAGAGACTGGACATCATTCACATACAAATCTTCTTTATAAATGTATGTATAGATATATTTATATATTTATACGGCTATAGACGGAGCTCACAGGTGTGGTTTTGTTTTTTTCTTACCTTCATGTGACTGTAGACGGAGCTCACAGGTGTGGTTTTGTTTTTTTCTTACCTTCATGTGACTGTAGACGGAGCTCACAGGTGTGATTTTGTGTCCGCGGTGAGCACCGATGCTTCCACAGAGGCCACAGATCACCACTCGTTCATCCTCACAGTAAAGGCTGAGCGGGTTGTGATGCTGAGGACAGGACTCCAGCTGAGCTCCACCTGAAACACTCACTTCCTGTCCGCATGAACAAAACGAATATTTAAAATAAGAACGGGGTTGGGTTACAATATTTCAATTTGTTGGATCAGATGTTTCATTTGTAGAAGCAAGAGTGAAGACCTTTTTAAAAATGCTTCAGATTTGAATTTATGAGTTTAACCATATCGATCACAGGTGTTTTTACCTGCAGCGCCTCAATGATTCGAGCCAAACTGACGTTGGGAGGAGGACTGTCTCCGTCTACAGCACAGCGACACACAGGACACTGCAGCTGACCGAGAAGGTCCACTGTCATGGAGCGCACACAACACCTGGACAGGTGAGGTCAGGACAGGACATGTGGTGTGAGGAAAGGACAGGACAGGTGGAGTCAGGACAGGTGAGGACAGGACAGGACATGTGGTGTGAGGAAAGGACAGGACAGGTGGAGTCAGGACAGGTGAGGACAGGACAGGTGAGGACAAGACAGGTGAAGTCAGGACAGATGGAGTCAGGACAGGTGAGGTCAGGACAGGACATGTGGTATGAGGAAAGGACAGGACATGTGGAGTCAGGACAGGTGAGGACAGGACAGGTGAGGACAGGACAGGTGAAGTCAGGACAGATGGAGTCAGGACAGGTGAGGACAGGACAGGTGAGGACAAGACAGGTGAAGTCAGGACAGATGGAGTCAGGACAGGTGAGGACAGGACAGGTGAGGACAAGACAGGTGAAGTCAGGACAGATGAAGTCAGGACAGGTGAGGTCAGGACAGGACATGTGGTATGAGGAAAGGACAGGACATGTGGAGTCAGGACAGGTGAGGACAGGACAGGTGAAGTCAGGACAGGTGAAGTCAGGACAGATGGAGTCAGGACAGGTGAGGACAGGACAGGTGAAGTCAGGACAGGTGAGGACAGGACAGGTGAGGACAGGACAGGTGAAGTCAGGACAGATGGAGTCAGGACAGGTGAGGACAGGACAGGTGAAGTCAGGACAGGTGAGGACAGGACAGGTGAGGACAGGACAGGTGAAGTCAGGACAAGTGAGGACAGGACAGGTGAGGACAGGACAGGACAGGTGGGGTCTTACCTGCAGTACGAGTGTCCACACTGTAACATCAGTGGTTCAGTAAAGATGTCCAGACAGATGGGACACCTGAGCTGCTCCTCCAGACTCTGGCGACGCTCCATGTCCTCACTGATCCTCAACACCGAGACCAGAACCAGCAGAACCACCAGTCTCTGCAGAGCTGACTATTTATAGACTGAGGTTTTTTCTTTTTTTCTTTGACGTGATTGGACGGACCGACATAGAAGGCGGAGCCAGAAGCTGATTATTTAAAATGTCATAAAAATATTTCTAAATTATTTGGAAGAAACATTTTCTTATTCATTTTAACTAAACATTTGCAGCATTTATTGCCTATGGAGTCTGAGCGCAAACCACAAAGTACATGAAATGTACTTATTAATATTATTATTATCAACATTATTATTATTACTAGTAACATAATTCATGTTGTTAATGTTATTATTATTGGAGAGCAGTGTTTGTGAAAGTTTCTGAGAATCTGCTTTTATCTGATAAACCGACACCTCAAAGTCACCTTCACCTCACAAACAACCCGTCGTCGTGGTAACCAGGTAAAGGTTTTATTCATGCTCTTTGAAACAGGATGAAACTCAAAGACCAGTCCAGACCGGCTCCAGCGGGACTATACAGTACTAAACTATATTAAACTACACTGTATTAACTGTACTCTTCTATATTATACTAAACTGTACTATACTGTACCTCGTTCTGTTTTTTACTTCCTTTCTTACTTTAGTTTTATATTCCTCTTATTATTTATTTTACTTTCTCTATTTATCTGAACTTATTTCTGTCCTGGTGCTGCTGCAACAACCGAATGTCCCCTCTGGGGATCAATAAAGCTTATCTTATCTTATTTTATCTCACAAACTTTGACACTAAAACTCACCTTTCATCAGCCACTGAGGGCTCAGCAGCAGCGGAAGCAGTGAAAACCTTCACTCTGATGCGTCAGAGGGTTTTTAATCACCGCAGGCAGGAGGATTTGTTTTAGGTGGTCGAAATGAAACAGAAATGTAGGTGTGCTGTTTGAGCAGCAGGTGGCGCCGGAGAATCCGGTCTATGGATGACGTCATCCCTAGGTGTCAGGTGACAAAACAGTAAGAGCGAAACAGACTTCCCGGACCTCTCGGGACCCACAGCGGATTAAAAACGAGTTACAGCAGAGTTTTAATTTGAAAGAATCAGCGCGAAGGAAGGTAAGAGCTGATAAAGGCACGAGCTAACCGGCTAACCGACTGCTAACAGGCTAACTGACTGCTAACAGGCTAACTGACTGCTAACGTGCTGCTGATTGTCTGTGTGTAAATAAACAGAGAGCAAGATGGAGGTCGGCAAGAAACATCAAAGTGTCCGACATTCATCTGGCTGAGAATTAAACTGGCTGAAAAATGAATGGAGTCTGGCACAGAGAGTCTATTGAACTCAGCTACAGTGAACCGAGGTCAGGTCAGATTTAATATTGTTTGCGTTTAAAGCAGGAGTCATAAATATAAAGCTGCATGTTAACAGAGTTGAAACTGGCTAAAAACACATTGTGTTTGGCAGGAACAGACAGGAACTTACATGTCTGCAGGCTCGATATCACATCCGTTTTAAATGTAATGCTCATGGAAAGAGTATGGACATCACTTCACACGGAAAACTTAAATTACCTGAAATTTAGCTGGAGACTGGTACAGACTAATGGAGGATGTACTGGTTGATTATTGATTGATTATCGATCGGGTATTTGCTTTCAGTAGGGAGGATGATGAACTTCCGTCAGAGGATGGGATCATATATTGATAATGGACTTTTTTTGCAGTATAGATGATGTATAAATAACATATTGATTATTGATTATTATTGATTCTTTGCAGTATGAAGGAGGATGACCTTCCATCAGAGGATGGGATGACATATTGATTACTGACCTTTCATTTCTTTCAGTATTGATATGTTGCTATATTGAACATATGGATTATTGGATGATTATTGATTGGTTGTTTCTCCCCACAGTATGGAGGATGATGAACTTCCGACAGCGGATGGGATGGGTGGGCGTGGCTCTCTACCTGCTGCTCAGCATGATGGCTGTGTATTACGTCTTTGAGGTTCACAGCTTCAGTTTGGAGCACGTGCAGAAAGGCAGGGCCGGCCCGTCGGCTCCGCCCCGAGCCATCAGCTGGTCTCAGAGCCTTAGCGCTCACCTGCCGCCACTTCCTGTCTGGATGTGGGCGTCGGTCTTCCTGCTGCCGTACCTGCAGCTCTTCCTCTTCCTGTTCTCCTGTACAAGAGCCGACCCTCGAGCTGTCGGTTACTGCGTACTTCCTGTTTGCCTGGCCCTGCTGTGCAGCCGCCGCCACGCTGCCCGCAAACCGGCCAATCAGAGAGGCCCGCCGCTCATTGACACGTAGAGGGGCGGGGCCATGGCGGGAGGACGAACTGAACTGTTTGTGTTGATGTTTGTGATGTCACTTCCTGTGTGCCTTCAAACAGTTCAACAAACGCTGCTGTCCGATTTAAACCCTGAGTCTAGTCTGCCCTGAACAGAGACTGACAGGATGTATACATCTGCAACAGCTCTGCCCTGAGTGTCGACTGTCAGGATCAAAAGTTCCTGTCTGTTCCCTGTCACAAACATTTCAGTCTGCAGCTGTCAATCATTCTCAGTTATTTTATTAACAGCACAGCCCCTCCTGCTGTGTCTACGGTCAGTTAACCCATCGTTAGGTTAGTTTAACCTGTTTACTGACGCATCACTACTGTTGCTATGGTTACCTGCAGCTTAGTATTTAGGACGGAAGTTAAACTACTGACCTGACAGCTGTCGGCCAAGCGGCCAATCAAAACACTTGGCTGTATTTAATACGATGAGTCATATGACACATGCTGGTTACCATGACAACTTTATTACATCAATAAAGTGAAAGAAACATTAATTTAAGTGCCGACGGGTCTGTATTTCATTTAATTTAACATGTTGAATCTTTCAGTCTTCTGCTTTCATTTTGTTTTCATCCAACTTGTGCTGACGTTCAGTTAGCAAGTTGAACGTCCTTCCGCTCAATCTCGCATCATACATCATACATGAAGTTTGAAGTGAAAGTGAAGTGAAATGAAGAGCAGTCATCGTCTGGAAGTGGAAAAGAAAGCAAGACTGTGGTAAGTAAATAACTGTGAATGCTGTATTTAGTCTAACATGGCCCTAACTATGGGGGAGAATAACTTCAGCTTCTTTCACGGGTTTTGTTAGGTAACCTAACATTAGCTGGCGGAGCTGGAGACTCCAGCCTAACTTGCCATCTAGCAGGCTGAAAGAAAGCGAATAAGCGACATATTGAAGCTTCACACAACCCTTCGACCCCGGGCAGTGTTACCGAAATGAACGTTGTCTCTGCCATTCCCAGAGCAGAGCTTTGGTTTGGGACGATGGAGGGATTTGGACGGAAACAGCTGTTAGAGCTTCGTCTGTAACTTAACTGAATAATGAAAGCTATGTCCAAGGAGCACATAGAAAAGTTAAATGCTAATTCTGTAGTGTGAACTGACTTCATTAACATGCCACTATAATAAGTATCATATACTACAACCTTATATCTCTCCTCAGGATCATTACTGAAGTTTGTGACAGCAGCAAAAGAGACGCATGAAGAGCCGCCTCTAAATGCTGATAATGAAAACTGTGAGTTCAGTATTCCACCTTAATTATATACTTTATTAAACCCTGATGTTAGTTTGTTTGTCACATCAGTTCAGTGTCCACCTGCAGCGGGAAGACACAACACAGACCAGTGCTGAGACTGATAACTGAGCTCAATACATTCCGCTTTGATTGATAACACATCACAGTCTCTATGACAGTGTGTGTGTGTGTGTATATATATATATATATATATATATATATATACACACACACCCAGCTTTATATCATGAATGTTCTGTACATTAATACTGTTCTTATGACCGGTTGGTTCAGTGGTTACACGCAGTTTGAAAAGCAGGTTTTATTTTAATTCACCTGAGTGTAAACAGTCAGACACTTTATTTAGCCATGTGACTGAACACCTGACATCATCATCTTCACTTCACACGGGTAGTGACGTCATCCTGTCGCACACAGTCCTCAGGTGTTTACAGTTTTTCCTCAGGTGTTTCGGGTTTTGGATCTTTTAGCTGGCGGTTGTAGTTCAGAGTTTTGAGGATCCTCTGGCTCCTCGTCTTCTTCATCACTGTCATCATCCTCTTCCTCACCTGCAGCAGGTAAAACAAAGGTGAAGCTACTGTGGTCTCACAGAAGTCACAGGTAACATTAACGTTAGCAGTTAGCAGCAGATAGCTCACCTTCTGCGCAGTCTCCGCGAGTTTTTTCCCGCTCCACCAGCTCGCTGAGGAGTCGCGACACGTTCGCGTTCAGCTCGTGAATTCCGCCGATCAGAGAATTCAGATTATTTTCTACTTTAACGCTGATTTTCTCTCTCTGTCCATCTCTGAACTTCAGCTCTGCTAACACAGCCACGGCCGCCATATTTACTACAACCTCCTGATGTCGTCATCACTCGCCATCTGTTGCCTTCAGGCGCCCTCCGTAAATTGACCCTAAGGATTTAACTGTTCTTCTTTGGGTCCGGCAGACTAGACGCTACGGTTGCATATTGCCGCCCTCCACTGTCTGTTATTAATTTCCCTTTTGACAGTCATTTTATATTTTCTTATATATTCCAATACTGTGGAGACATTCCATCAGTTTTATTCAGTTTAGTCCAGTTATCCAGGTTTAGTAAAGTGCGTAGAGTGAAAACAGTTTCTCCAGCTGCTCCCAAGCCTCTGAACAGTTTCCTCCTCCTTTCACTGGATGAGGACATGGTTCACTGTCTCTACGCCTCCACACTCACATTTACCATCCCGGTGTTAACCAGTCAGAGCCAGCCCACTCCTGAACCGACAACGCCCAAGCCTCAACCTGGTTATGACTACTGAATCTTTCCTTCGGCAGGAAAATTTGCTTTTTGCGTTTTCCACTGTTTTCTGTAATGTATAGTAGAATCCCTTCTTGCTCCATCTTTATAAGGACGTTGAAAATGATTGTGTTTCTCTCGCGAGAACACAGGGCGGTTTTTATTTTACAAACTTGAAATAAATCAACACAGAGATCTGATCTGTGATCTGATCTTTAACACTGTAGAGGGTTTTATCTGTGATTTCCGAGGGACACATGAATGCACCACAGAGCCCCTTACTGTACGTCACACGTCATTAAAGTTCACTTTTATCATTACGTCATTAAAGCGTATTTTCCGTCGGGTTAAAACGCGGTGTTTTATTTCATCTGACTCTTTAATATTTTATTAATTTTTTTCTGTTTTTAAACTCGGTGACCTCTGACCCCAGAATGCCGCCAAATATGATCTGCGGAAATAAACCGGAAGTTGTCATTAGAGCTAGTAGCAGCTAGCGGTTTGATAACAAAGATCCGATCAGCTGAACACCAGACGGAGCTGATTATTGATTGTTATTGATCAGGTTATTGGCTGGTTTACAGTCGGATCAGACGGTGTAAACAGTACGGTTAAAGTTCCGATTCGGTCTTTGTTTGACTCGGTAAGTTCGTGTTTTTATTCACGCAGCTAACACTGTTAGCATTAGCACGGAGCGGATTCACGTTCACAGCTAACTGATGCTAACTAATGCTAGCTAAAGCAATCGGCAGCTGATCAGACTTATCGATGACCTGATCAGTCCTGTCTGATAATCAGCTGCACACTGACTGTTCACAGAGAGACTGAAGACTGTGATCTCATCATGTAGACAGTAGAAACAGTAGAGACAGTAGAGACAGACAGTAGAAACAGTAGAGACAGACAATAGAGACAGTAGAGACAGTAACTTAGAGGCGGACAGTAGAGACAAACAGTAGAGACAGACAGTAGAAACAGTAGAGGCGGACAGTAGAGACGGACAGTAGAGACAGTAGAGACGGACAGTAGAAACAGTAGAGACAGACAGTAGAGACAGACAAAAACAGTAGAGGCGGACATTAGAGGCGGACAGTAGAGACAGTAGAGATGGACAGTAGAGACAGTAGAGGCGGACAGTAGAGACAGTAGAGACAGACAAAAACAGTAGAGGCGGACAGTAGAGACAGTAGAGATGGACAGTAGAGACAGTAGAGGCGGACAGTAGAGGCGGACAGTAGAGACAGTATAGATGGACAGTAGAGACAGTAGAGGCGGACAGAGACAGTAGAGACGGACAGTAGAGGCGTGCGACTGAAACATATTGATTTTGTTGCTCACTGATCAGAAGTCTTCAGCCTGTTAGAGACAGTAGAGACGGACAGTAGAGACGAACAGTAGAGACAGACAGTAGACACAGTAGAAACAGTAGAGACGGACAGTAGAGACAGTAGAGACAGACAAAAACAGTAGAGGCGGACAATAGAGGCGGACAGTAGAGACAGTAGAGATGGACAGTAGAGACAGTAGAGATGGACAGTAGAGACAGTAGAGGCGGACAGTAGAGACAGTAGAGACAGACAAAAACAGTAGAGGCGGACAATAGAGGCGGACAGTAGAGACAGTAGAGATGGACAGTAGAGACAGTAGAGGCGGACAGTAGAGACAGTATAGATGGACAGTAGAGGCGGACAGAGACAGTAGAGATGGACAGTAGAGGCGTGCGACTGAAACATATTGATTTTGTTGCTCACTGATCAGAAGTCTTCAGCCTGTTAGAGACAGTAGAGACAAACAGTAGAGACGGACAGTAGAGACGAACAGTAGAGACAGACAGTAGACACAGTAGAGACAGTAGAGGCGGACAGTAGAGACGGACAGTAGAGACAGACAGAAACAGTAGAGGCGGACAGTAGAGACAGTATAGATGGACAGTAGAGGCGGACAGTAGAGACGGACAGTAGAGACAGTAGAGACGGACAGTAGAAACAGTAGAGGCGGACAGTAGAGGCGGACAGTAGAGACAGTAGAGACAGACAGAAACAGTAGAGGCGGACAGTAGAGGCGGACAGTAGAGACAGTATAGATGGACAGTAGAGACAGTAGAGGCGGACAGTAGAGACAGTAGAGATGGACAGTAGAGGCGTGCGACTGAAACATATTGATTTTGTTGCTCACTGATCAGAAGTCTTCAGCCTGTTAGAGACAGTAGAGACAAACAGTAGAAACGGACAGTAGAGACGGACAGTAGAGACGAACAGTAGAGACAGACAGTAGAGACAGTAGAGGCGGACAGTAGAGGCGGACAGTAGAGACAGTAGAGACGGACAGTAGAGACAGTCGAGACAGACAGAAACAGTAGAGGCGGACAGTAGAGACAGTATAGATGGACAGTAGAGGCGGACAGTAGAGACGGACAGTAGAGACAGTAGAGACGGACAGTAGAAACAGTAGAGGCGGACAGTAGAGACAGTAGAGACAGACAGAAACAGTAGAGGCGGACAATAGAGGTGGACAGTAGAGACAGTAGAGATGGACACTAGAGACAGTAGAGGCGGACAGTAGAGACAGTAGAGATGGACAGTAGAGGCGTGCGACTGAAACATATTGATTTTGTTGCTCACTGATCAGAAGTCTTCAGCCTGTTCACAGCCGTTCAGTAGAAAACGTTGAAATTCCAACAGGACAGTAGAGACGGACAGTAGAGACGGACAGTAGAGGCGGACAGTCGAGACAGTAGAGGCGGACAGTAGAGACAGACAGTAGAGACAGACAGTAGAGGCGGACAGTAGAGACAGTAGAGGCGGATAGTAGAGACAGACAGTAGAGACGGACAGTAGAGACAGTAGAGACGGACAGTAGAGACAGTAGAGATGGACAGTAGAGGCGTGCGACTGAAACATATTGATTTTGTTGCTCACTGATCAGAAGTCTTCAGCCTGTTCACAGCCGTTCAGTAGAAAACGTTGAAATTCCAACAGGACAGTAGAGACGGACAGTAGAGACAGACAGTAGAGACAGTAGAGATGGACAGTAGAGGCGGACAGTAGAGACAGTAGAGACGGACAGTAGAGGCGGACAGTAGAGACAGTAGAGACAGACAGTAGAGACGGACAGTAGAGACAGACAGTAGAGACGGACAGTAGAGACAGTAGAGATGGACAGTAGAGGCGTGCGACTGAAACATATTGATTTTGTTGCTCACTGATCAGAAGTCTTCAGCCTGTTCACAGCCGTTCAGTAGAAAACGTTGAAATTCCAACAGGACAGTAGAGACAGTAGAGACAGACAGTAGAGACAGTAGAGATGGACAGTAGAGGCGTGCGACTGAAACATATTGATTTTGTTGCTCACTGATCAGAAGTCTTCAGCCTGTTCACAGCCGTTCAGTAGAAAACGTTGAAATTCCAACAGGACAGTAGAGACGGACAGTAGAGACAGACAGTAGAGACAGACAGTAGAGACAGTAGAGGCGGACAGTAGAGACGGACAGTAGAGACAGTAGAGACAGACAGTGGAGACAGACAGTAGAGACAGTAGAGGCGGACAGTAGAGACAGACAGTAGAGACAGACAGTAGAGGCGGACAGTAGAGACAGACAGTAGAGAGACAGTAGAGACAGTAGAGGCGGACAGTAGAGACAGACAGTAGAGACAGACAGTAGAGACAGTAGAGGCAGACAGTAGAGACAGACAGTAGAGACAGACAGTAGAGACGGACAGTAGAGACAGACAGTAGAGACAGTAGAGGCGGACAGTAGAGACAGACAGTAGAGACAGTAGAGACAGACAGTGGAGACAGACAGTAGAGACAGTAGAGGCGGACAGTAGAGACAGACAGTAGAGACAGACAGTAGAGGCGGACAGTAGAGACAGACAGTAGAGACAGACAGTAGAGGCGGACAGTAGAGACAGACAGTAGAGACAGACAGTGGAGACAGACAGTAGAGACAGACAGTAGAGACAGTAGAGACAGACAGTGGAGACAGACAGTAGAGACGGACAGTAGAGACAGACAGTAGAGACGGACAGTAGAGACAGTAGAGACGGACAGTAGAGGCGTGCGACTGAAACATATTGATTTTGTTGCTCACTGATCAGAAGTCTTCAGCCTGTTCACAGCCGTTCAGTAGAAAACGTTGAAATTCCAACAGGACAGTAGAGACGGACAGTAGAGACAGACAGTAGAGACAGACAGTAGAGGCGGACAGTAGAGACGGACAGTAGAGACAGTAGAGGCGGACAGTAGAGACAGACAGTAGAGACAGTAGAGACAGACAGTGGAGACAGACAGTAGAGACAGTAGAGGCGGACAGTAGAGACAGACAGTAGAGACAGACAGTAGAGGCGGACAGTAGAGACAGACAGTAGAGAGACAGACAGACAGAGAGGCAGACAGTGGAGACAGACAGTAGAGACAGACAGTAGAGACAGACAGTGGAGACAGACAGTAGAGACGGACAGTAGAGACAGACAGTAGAGACAGTAGAGGCGGACAGTAGAGACAGACAGTAGAGACAGTAGAGACAGACAGTGGAGACAGTAGAGGCGGACAGTAGAGACAGACAGTAGAGGCGGACAGTAGAGACAGTAGAGGCGGACAGTAGAGACAGACAGTAGCGGCGGACAGTAGAGACGGACAGTAGAGACAGTAGAGGCGGACAGTAGAGACAGACAGTAGAGACAGTAGAGACAGACAGTGGAGACAGACAGTAGAGACAGTAGAGGCGGACAGTAGAGACAGACAGTAGAGACAGACAGTAGAGGCGGACAGTAGAGACAGACAGTAGAGACAGTAGAGGCAGACAGTGGAGACAGACAGTAGAGACAGACAGTAGAGACAGACAGTGGAGACAGACAGTAGAGACGGACAGTAGAGACAGACAGTAGAGACAGTAGAGGCGGACAGTAGAGACAGACAGTAGAGACAGTAGAGACAGACAGTGGAGACAGTAGAGGCGGACAGTAGAGACAGACAGTAGAGGCGGACAGTAGAGACAGTAGAGGCGGACAGTAGAGACAGACAGTAGCGGCGGACAGTAGAGACAGTAGAGATGGACAGTAGAGACAGACAGTAGAGACGGACAGTAGAGACAGTAGAGACGGACAGTAGAGGCGTGCGACTGAAACATATTGATTTTGTTGCTCACTGATCAGAAGTCTTCAGCCTGTTCACAGCCGTTCAGTAGAAAACGTTGAAATTCCAACAGGACAGTAGAGACAGACAGTAGAGACAGTAGAGATGGACAGTAGAGGTGTGCGACTGAAACATATTGATTTTGTTGCTCACTGATCAGAAGTCTTCAGCCTGTTCACAGCCGTTCAGTAGAAAACGTTGAAATTCCAACAGGACAGTAGAGACGGACAGTAGAGACGGACAGTAGAGGCGGACAGTCGAGACAGTAGAGGCGGACAGTAGAGACAGACAGTAGAGACAGACAGTAGAGACGGACAGTAGAGACAGTAGAGGCGGACAGTAGAGACAGACAGTAGAGACAGACAGTAGAGACGGACAGTAGAGACAGTAGAGATGGACAGTAGAGGCGTGCGACTGAAACATATTGATTTTGTTGCTCACTGATCAGAAGTCTTCAGCCTGTTCACAGCCGTTCAGTAGAAAACGTTGAAATTCCAACAGGACAGTAGAGACGGACAGTAGAGACAGACAGTAGAGACAGTAGAGATGGACAGTAGAGGCGGACAGTAGAGACAGTAGAGACAGACAGTAGAGACGGACAGTAGAGACAGACAGTAGAGACGGACAGTAGAGACAGTAGAGGCGGACAGTAGAGGCGTGCGACTGAAACATATTGATTTTGTTGCTCACTGATCAGAAGTCTTCAGCCTGTTCACAGCCGTCAGTAGAAACGTTGAAATTCCAACAGGACAGACGGACAGTAGAGACAGACAGTAGAGACGGACAGTAGAGGCGGACAGTAGAGACGGACAGTAGAGACAGTAGAGGCGGACAGTAGAGACAGACAGTAGAGACAGTAGAGACAGACAGTGGAGACAGACAGTAGAGACAGTAGAGGCGGACAGTAGAGACAGACAGTAGAGACAGACAGTGGAGACAGACAGTAGAGACAGTAGAGGCGGACAGTAGAGACAGACAGTAGAGGCGGACAGTAGAGACAGACAGTAGAGACAGACAGTAGAGACGGACAGTAGAGACAGTAGAGACAGACAGTAGAGACAGACAGTAGAGACAGTAGAGACAGACAGTAGAGACAGACAGTAGAGACAGTGGAGACAGACAATGGAGACAGACAGTAGAGACAGACACTAGAGGCGGACAGTAGAGACAGACAGTAGAGACAGACAGTAGAGACAGTAGAGGCGGACAGTAGAGACAGACAGTAGAGACAGTAGAGACAGACAGTGGAGACAGTAGAGGCGGACAGTAGAGACAGACAGTAGAGGCGGACAGTAGAGACAGTAGAGGCGGACAGTAGAGACAGACAGACAGACAGTAGCGGACAGTAGAGAGACAGTAGACAGACAGTAGAGATGGACAGTAGAGACAGACAGTAGAGGCGGACAGTAGAGACAGACAGTAGAGACAGTAGAGACAGACAGTAGAGACGGACAGTAGAGACAGTAGAGGCGGACAGTAGAGACAGACAGTAGAGACGGACAGTAGAGACAGTAGAGACGGACAGTAGAGGCGTGCGACTGAAACATATTGATTTTGTTGCTCACTGATCAGAAGTCTTCAGCCTGTTCACAGCCGTTCAGTAGAAACGTTGAAATTCCAACAGGACTTTGGTTGTTTGTTAACAGACGTGAGGGGACAGCAGCAGCTAGGGCTGGCTCAGGTGAGTCCTGATCCAGCCCTTAGTTCTGCTGCTATAGGCCTAGACTGCCGGGAGACTTCCCATGATGCACCTCTCTCCTCCATGTTTATCCGTTACTGCATGTTACTAACTCGACATCTTCTCTCTCCCGTAGTTTGGTGCTTTCTCGTCTCTGCTTCTGTGAGCAGCAGTTTCTCTAACTGTCGGAAACCACTTTTACTCTTTGGCTTTGTTTGTTTTGAGGCTGAGGATGTCGGAGGAGCAGACGGTGTCTCTGGTGGATGTTCTGGAGGAAGATGAAGAGTTGGAGGAAGAAGCTTCAGCCGTGTTGGCAGGAAGTGACTCTGATCACTGCTCATATCCTCAGGTTAGCGTTATTATTGATTAGTGTGCATACTGTGTTCATCCACTCTGTGCTCACTTTATTAGGTACACCTGTAAAATCTAATGCAATCCAATACAACAGCTCTGTTATAAATTCTACCTTTTCAAACATAATAATGTTCAGGACTTAGTTTAACTACATGATCCCATTTACTGTGACTTTTGAAACGTTGAACTTATTATTATTAATGTTTGGTTAAGATTATTGAAAGGTTAGTACTTAGCATCAACAAATTAGAGACTAACCACCCAGGGACTCAAAACCCTTTCCCCCGCTGCTGAAAAACCCCTCGAGGAAACACTGAACTGAGAACATGACTGCCACAAATACTGATAAAAGCAAATAACTAAGAAGTAAAAAAAGTAATTAATATTTAAATTAAGTAATTAATAGTAAAAATAAATTTTTACTATTAATGTCTCAAGGTCGGCCAATTCGTTTTTAAATGCTTTGTGTTGAAGTTGTTCCACATATCCCAGAATTGATTTTGATTGATGCCGTTGTCAATATCTTCAAGTTTCATGTGGGTATAATTTAATGTACTTTTCTATTTGTTTTAAATGTCGTTGTACCTGATGCGTAAGGCCGGGTTGTTTGGTTGGCGATGTGTCTTGCATTGATCAAACCATTTGTTGGCGTTTTGCTTTTTAACAGGCTTCTGTTTTTGTTTTATAAGGTTAGCTTTAACAGCTGCCTCATGAAATATATTGATACCATCATCATCACCACCTCTGCTAAGGACGTATTGATTTTGGTTATATACTGACATGTCAGTCATCAGATCAGGTGATGAATTCGTCTCCACTGTCTGGGGCCCATCTGTAAGTTTAATTTATTCAGCTTCCTGGTTCCCTGTTCGTGTCACTCCTTTGACCTGAGAGTTTAAAGAACACATTTACTTGGTTGTGGTCTGAAAGGGGGGGTTGCTGTCTGACAGTGAAAGCACTGATAGTGGAGGGGCCATGTCAGTGACTGCATAGTCTACTACACTCGACCCAGGAGCTGAGGAGTATCTGAATCTCCCTAAAGAGTCCCCTCTGAACCTACCGTTAACTATGCACAGGCCCAAGGCCCGACAGAGTTGCACTACCTCCCTGCCGCTTCGGTTTATTTCAGAGTCAAGGTTGTTCTGATGGGTGATGGTTGGTGTGGTAAACAGGGAGACTGACCGAACACGTGGTTGTTGCCCTGTGGGTCGATGGCATCCGGTTCGATTCCCGTTCGTCCGTTCAGATCTCCAGTTAGAAGCACGTTTCTGGGCCTGGAAACAGCTGATTTCTGAGTGGAGAGTTTCAGAAATGCCTTCTTCAGAATAAGGAGAAGCTACTGTGTGTATGTAAATAGCACAGAGATATAGGTCTCTATCAGTTCTGCCCAGGCTTTGACCTAATCTTAACCAAATGTGTGATTTACCCAGTTTAACTGGTGAGATCTCCTTTATACCACACCAAGACCCCCCCGATGTTCTGCCCTTGCGTATGTTTTTTAATTTTATAGAGCGCACCATGACTTCATTATATCCTGGAGGACAGTGAGTGAGCAGATCATTTTCTGTTAACACAATTACATCAACATCTTTGATCGAGTTCATGAATTCAGGGTTTCCACTCTTCAGCTCAGAGGTTGAGGAGACCCTGAATATTGGAGGCATGTTCTATTTTCTATTATCATTGTACTGACTACTATTGCTATTGTTTGGTTTCTCAAATGAGAAACATATATTGTAGTTTATATGTATGTATATGTAACTCTCCTGCAGTAACCTTTTTGTATTTTCTGTGTGTATTTGTGTTTCAGGGCTATGTGAAGCGCCAGGCTCTGTACGCCTGTAACACATGCACACCAAAGGGAGGAGAGGCAGCAGGAGTCTGTTTGGCCTGTTCATACAAATGTCACGAAGGTCACGACCTCTTCGAACTCTACACCAAGAGGTCAACACTCGCCTTTAAATACACAAATGTGATATATTTGATAAATAATATATGAGAGAGAGAGGTCAGAAGAACAAATACCAGTTTACCATTAATAATCAATAATCATTGATCACAGTGAGAGTTAAACCTGCCTGGGTTTAACCACAACAGCATCAGGGAGTTTCAACACGGCCGTGAACGCACTCAAAGAAAAAGCTCGAAGAGCTCTAAATGCAATTAAGAGAACATTTTATAATTTCCAAATTAAAATGTTTTAAAATATGTGATAGTGTCATCCGGCCCACTGCGCTGTCTGGTGGTGAGTCTGGGGTCCACTCACCAGAGCTTTACCCGCCGGGACAAACGTCCAGCAGAGTCTCTACATGCAGGACTCTGCAGGTACATTTCACACAGAAAAACACCAACATGTGGAGCAGAATCAGGCAGAGACCCGCTGATACTTAACATCCAACAGAGAGCGCTCACATGTTTTAATCACCTTAAATCCCCCGAGACCCCCTCCATCCCAAAGACCTCCAGACCCAGGAGCTGAGCCCAGAACAGAGTCCCCTATGTCAGCTGGTGCTGAGTCTCACTGCCCCCCCTCAGACACTCTGACCAGTCTCACAGCAGCACTGCTTTCCAAACACCAATCAGAGGAAACCAAACTACAACATGACGTAAAGAAACCTGAATCTGGAACACTGGACAGAAACTAAAAGCCAAAGCAGATCAGAAAGTTATCTGGCCCTAAAAAGAGACGATGAACTGGCAGAATCTGTCTCTGCTGTCAGAGACAGGAAGCAGAGACAGATCCTGACCAAGTGCAGGCTCAGTGTCCACAAACTGGCATCGAAACAGGAAGACACAGACAGAACATGTGGTCGCTGTTGGACAGGTGAAGCGAGACAGAGATGCACTTCCTCCTACAGTGTACAACATTCAATGAAATAAGGAACGTTTACTTTAACAGGTTCAACTCTGTGATCTCAAATTTCAAAGCGCTCAAAGAGCTCAACATTAAAAATACTCAGAGAAGGAGGCAGGGCCGATCCTGCTGCCCAATATATATATCAACAACACACACACACACACACACACACACTCATAAAAAAATGCTGCAATGTTCATGTAGTTTTCACTTAATTGTATTTGTATTTTTAACTGCAAGTCAATTTATTATTATAATTATCTGTCTATATTCTAATAGCAATTTTTTTCAGTTTTTATTTCACACATTCTTTGGCAAAGTTAACATCTGTTTCCCATGGCAATAAAGCCCAACTGAATTCAATTGAGAGAGAGAGCGAATGAGAGAATACAGTGTGCATACAAAATGCAAATTCTACATAGAATTTTAAAATAATAATGATGGTGATATTAATAAAATAATAATAGTAATGATGATAGGAATAATAATGTCAGTATTAGTAACACAGCCAATAACAACAACTGTAGCAGCAGTTGTTGAGCAGGAACACGGGGGCAGCAGGTTGCCCACAACCACAGATCCAGACTCTGCAGGAACACGGGGGGCAGCAGGTGGCCCACAACCACAGATCCAGACTCTGCAGGAACACGGGGGCAGCAGGTCGCCCACAACCACAGATCCAGACTCTGCAGGAACACGGGGGCAGCAGGTGGCCCACAACCACAGATCCAGACTCTGCAGGAACACGGGGGCAGCAGGTGGCCCACAACCACAGATCCAGACTCTGCAGCTCCGGAGGCAGAAATACCTGCTGAAAGCGACAGAAGGAGAGAGGAGAGAGACGAGAAAGCACAAAACTACGGGAGAGAGAAGATGTCGAGTTAGTAACATGCAGTAATGGGATAAAAATGCATACAGATGGAGAGGGAGAGGAGGAGAGAGGTGCATCATGGGAAGTCTCCCAGCAGTCTAGGCCTATAGCAGCTTAACTAAGGGATGGTTCAGGGCTCACCCAAGCCAGCCCTAACTATAAGCTTTATCAAAGAGGAAAGTCTTAAGCTTACTCTTAAATGTGGAGATGGTGTCTGCCTCCTGAACCCAAACTGGGACCTGATTCCACAGGAGAGGAGCTTGATAACTGAAGGCTCTGGCTCCCGGACTACTTTTGGAGACTCTAGGAACCACAAGTAACCCTGCATCCTGGGAGCGCAGTGTTCTAGTCGGGTAATAAGGTATTATGAGCTCTTTAAGATACGATGGTGCCAGACCATTAAGAGCTTTGTAGGTGAGGAGAAGGATTTTAAATTCTATTCTGGATTTTACAGGGAGCCAGTGCAGAGAAGCTAATATATTGGAGAAATATTAGTCATCCAGGTCTTTATGTCCTTAAAGCATGCTTGAAGTTTAACTAACTGATTAGTTTCATCTGGCTTGATTGATAGATATAATTGGGTATCATCTGCATAGCAATGAAAGTTTATGGAGTGTTTCCTAATAATATTGCCTAGAGGAAGTATATATAAGGTGAATAGAATCGGTCCAAGCACAGAACCTTGTGGAACTCCGTGACTAACTTTGGCGTGCACGGAGGACTCACCGTTAACATGTACAAACTGAGATCGATCTGATAGATAGGATTTAAACCAGCTTAGTGCGGCTCCTTTAATGCCAATTACATGTTCCAGTCTCTGTAATAGGATGTGATGGTCAATGGTGTCGAATGCAGCGCTAAGATCTAACAAGACAAGTACAGAGACAAGTCCTTTGTCTGATGCAATTAAAAGGTCATTTGTGATTTTCACCAGTGCTGTCTCTGTGCTATGATGCACTCTAAATCCTGACTGAAAATCCTCAAATAAACTATTGTTATTTAGAAAGTCACACAACTGATTGGCGACTGCTTTCTACAAATAGAAAAATAGAGAAATATATAAAAATATTTTAAAACCTCTTAATATTTAAGTTTTCAGTACATACCGGCAAGACGGCACATGACATATTTCAAAGGACCCAGATGCCTGGAAATGCCTTTACATATCATTGTTTATAATAACCTCATGCTCCGAATGTGTTTTAATTTGTAAAGACATTTCTAACATGCAGATAAAGTTTTGTTATACAAACACTGATGGATCAATCAGTTAGCCTTTAAATTGTACCTTATTATTACTTAGATTATTAATAAAATCACAAAACTAAATCTGATTTAATCTGTGTCTCTGACATCTTTCTGTCAGCTGATTTAACAGATTTAACATTATTGTAAACAAACATGTTGATGTGACTCTTCTGTTTTCTGTAGGAACTTCCGCTGTGACTGTGGAAACAGGAAATTCGCAGAGCTGCAGTGTAAACTCTACCCTGTGAGTTCACAACACATCACATATAATGATGTAAAAATGTATTACATTTATTTTAATTAACACCAACCGAGTTCAGTACTAATGCTGAATCATTGTAGAACAAAAAGACATGAAGGGCTGACTGTAATCTTTCCATATGTTGTATGTTAACTGGTACCCATAAAGACAGAAACCCTGACGCTGTGTTCACACCAAACACGAAGCGAACATTCGCCTCATGTTACTCACGCAAGTAAATACAACCCTCAAATATTCACCCTTTCTGGCTTACTACAGTGGTATGAACCCAAAATAAACTGATTTTTCTGTGATTTAACTGCAATAAATGGATCAAAAGGATGCCAAAATAACTACATCATGATACTGATTTGTAAAAAGTCTGAATTCATGCTTTGTCAGGTCTGTCCTCAAGACAACAAGCAAACAACTTTTAAAATGCTTGTTTTTTGAATGGAGTTCGAATCGATCAGGGCTAATGCTAGTGCTAACTTGGTTCATAGTAAAGTACACCCGATAGCTGGAATCAAGTAGCAGACATGTTTTCAGAACTTACCAGGTAGTCCTCGTCTACTTTTGTAATCTCCGAGCAATCTCCTGTTTTGTCCGGTCTCTGTATAAATATGAAGTAGTAGCTATGATAGAGCGAGTGCCCACAGACGGCGGCTACAAAAACAACAGCACAGGTATGTGTGTGTCTGTGTCTTTCAGGAGAAGGAGGAGGTCAACAGTCTGAACAAATACAGTCATAACTTCTTTGGAGTTTACTGTACCTGCAGCCGACCTTACCCAGACCCGGAAGACCAGGTGAGACACACACCTGAACATTACCTGACACCTGTCTAACAGGTGTGCTCTAGTTCCTTTATTAAATCTATGCCTCTCTGCTTTTGACTGGTTTTGTCTCCAGGTGGAGGATGAAATGATTCAGTGTGTGGTGTGTGAGGACTGGCTGCACGGCAGGGTGAGTCCAAGAAAAGTATATAATACATTTAGCAACAGTACACCTGACACACCTGTCAGCTGTGACATCACAGTCCTGACTCTGAGGTTTCAGTATAAACGTTGAAGAACTTTTCCTTCAGTCTGTGTTCATCAGTCACAGGTGTATTTTATATTCAAAGTCCACACTAAGTTCAGTCCGAGCGACCTGACGTGTTCACTGTAAATATAGTGCAACTCTGTGTTAAAATGTAACTGTTATAATGTAACTCAGTGTAACTATAATGTAATAATAATAACTTTATTTCTATAGCACCTTTCATGCAAAGATGTAGCCCAAAGTGCTTAACAAAACAAGATCAGATGAAAATAAACAAGAATAGTAAGTAAAAATAGCAGCAATAGCAATAAGTGAAGGAAAAAACAAACAAAAATAGTTTGTTCACAATACAATAAAACATTAACAATGATACAAGCAAAGTTAACCCAAATTAAAAGCCAAATTAAAAAGACAGCTCTTTAATTTCTTTTTAAAAATTGCAAGGGAGTTTGCCGTTCAAAGAGAGGCGGCCTCACCAGATTTCTTGTGGGACACTTTAGGAACTTGTGAAAGAAAGGCGGTGGAAGATCTGAGAGTTCTTGTTGGGACATGAAATGAGAGGCAGTCGCTGATGTATGAGGGTGCTAATAGGGGTAATGTGATCTTTTTTTTGTATTGGTCAAAGCCCTGGCTGCAGTGTTATGAATTATCTGTAATTTTCTTAAAGACTTTTTAGGGAGACCAGTAAAAAGAGAGTTACAGTAATCTATGTGGCTTGTAATAAAAGCATTTATCAGCATTTCAGCATCATTCTGGGTTAAAAATGGTCTAATTTTGGCAATGTTCCTCAGACAATTTTGTTTTTGTGACCTTGTTAAATGGCTAATAAAATTTAAGATCAGAGTCTAAAATCATTCTCAGATCTATAATGTGTTTTAATTAGCTTAGACAGGCTAGCAAACGCTGACTCTAGTCTCTGCCTTTCTGCTTTTGAACCCACTAGCAGAATTTCTGTTTTGTTTTTTTGCTCATTTCTTTTTAAAACATTTGTTACTCATCCAGATGTTAATATCAGTGAGATAAGTAAGTTCTGCTGAAACAGAGATGTAAAGTTGTGTATCATTTGCATAACAGGGATATTTGACATTATGAGGACTAATTATGTTGCCCAGAGGGAGCATGTATCAGAATCAGAAATACTTTATTGATCCCCGTGAGGAAACTCTTTGTTACAGCAGCTCGCCTTTACGTCAGTGCACACAGGAGGAAGTACTAGCAAACAATATAATACACTATAAAAACAGGTCAGAAAATAAATTAAGTACCAGGTGGGTATAAGTATAAGATAAAATAAGTGTGGAGTACCAAGTGGGTTTACCGGTTGATGATGAGAATACAGTATAATAATACAATATATATACAATAATACAGTATAAAGAGAATAGGAACCCAGAATGCTTCCTTGAGGAACTTCGTATTCGGTGTCAAATGTCTGTGACACAAAGTCGCCTAAACTAACAAAACATTTCTTTCTGATAAGTACGAGCTAAACCAGTCAAGCACTGCACCTGAGAGACCCACCCATTTCTCAAGTCGACTGATCAAAATGCCATGATCAATCCTATCGAATGCAGCACTCAGATCTAACAAAAACTGCTGCATGTTAGAATCAGTCGAAATTCTCAAGTAATTTACTACCTTTTTAATAAAGCAGTTTCAGTGCTATGGTTGGTCCAATAGCCGCACTAGAATTTATATATTTTATAATATATTATTAGTATTAAGATGATCGTTTAGTTGGTCAAATACAATCGTCTCAAGAAGTTTACTGATAAAAGTAAAATTTGAGATAGGCCTGCAATTAGCAAGGTCACTAATGTCCAGATCAGGCTTCTTAAGCAGAGGCTTTACCACAGCTGTTTTAAAAGCAGAAGGGAAAGTACTCAGAGACCTGCACGGGCCAAAAACTCCAGCCCTAGCCCAGCCCTAGCCCATGGTGTTCAAGCCCTAGCCCAGCCCTAGCCCAGCTCTAGCCCAGCTCTAGCCCAGCCCTAGCCCATGGTGTTCAAGCCCTAGCCCAGCCCTAGCCCAGCTCTAGCCCAGCCCTAGCCATGGTGTTCAAGCCCTAGCCCAGCTCTAGCCCAGCTCTAGCCCAGCTCTAGCCCAGCCCTAGCCCATGGTGTTCAAGCCCTAGCCCAGCCCTAGCCCAGCTCTAGCCCAGCCCTAGCCCATGGTGTTCAAGCCCTAGCCCAGCTCTAGCCCAGCTCTAGCCCAGCCCTAGCCCATGGTGTTCAAGCCCTAGCCCAGCTCTAGCCCAGTTCTAGCCCAGCTCTAGCCCATGGTGTTCAAGCCCTAGCCCAGCTCTAGCCCAGCTCTAGCCCAGCCCTAGCCCATGGTGTTCAAGCCCTAGCCCAGCTCTAGCCCAGCTCTAGCCCAGCCCTAGCCCATGGTGTTCAAGCCCTAGCCCATGGTGTTCAAGCTCTAGCCCAGCTCTAGCCCAGCTCTAGCCCAGCCCTAGCCCAGCCCTAGCCCATGGTGTTCAAGCTCTAGCCCAGCTCTAGCCCAGCTCTAGCCCAGCCCTAGCCCAGCCCTGGCCCAGCTCTAGCCCATAGTGTTCAAGCCCTAGCCCAGCCCTAGCCCAGCCCTAGCCCAGCTCTAGCCCATGGTGTTCAAGCCCTAGCCCATAGTGTTCAAGCCCTAGCCCAGCGCTAGCTGGACAAAGTCACAATAACACTTTAAGCTCTCTCTGATACACGCAAAAACACACACACGCTACTAAGAGGTAAATTTATTATAAGCCTCAAACATAACTACTAGTGGCACCGTCAGTCATGCCCACAAATATTAATACCGACTGTCCTTTACAGAGAAGCATGAGCATGTAGTAGAGAATAATGCTCTGCACGTATGTGGGCACAATGAAAGGATCAAAGTTAAATGAACCCGAGTCCAGCCCGAGCCCAGTGTATAAAAAACAGAAGGCCAGAGCCCATCTTGAATCAACTTAGCGTGTTGCTTGCAGACCTCTAAAGGTACCTAACTGCAGAGGTGTGTTGATTATTCTTGTTGTTTCATAAGAGAGACACTGGAAGCTGGATTTAAACAGTTTGGTAGGAACGGGGTTTAGTGCGCATGTGGATGACTTCATTTTGTTGATGATGACACCAATTTCATCAACTGTTCTCAAGCAAACGGATGTCATAGTACACCCACCGGTAGATCACAAAGAGGTGATGACTCTATATGTATATTTATAATACTGGATCTAATGGTGTCAATTTCTTCTTTAAGAAATTATGCAACTTCCTGACATTTAAGAACTGAGGCTTGATCGTTTGAACTGAAAGTCGAGATGGTTTCAAAAGAGTGTCGATTGTGGAGAAAAGGACTTTTGTGTTTGTTTTCATAAATTATCTTTGAGAAATGGGCTTATCTTTCTTTTTCGACAGCATTATTGTTTGGAACTTTAAGATATCAAAGTGGACATATGATTTACTTTTGATACACTGTCTTTCTGTGCTGCGACTGTTTCGGTTACTTGTCTTTTTTTAATACTTAGTGGAGCAACAGTGTCAAAAGAAGACCTCAATTTATTATTAAAACCATGCACTAGATCCTCAACTGAGCACGCGTTTGATGGAGGAAAAAAAGTATTAATTATATCTAAAAACCTAAAGCATTGTTATCAAGGATTCGCTTAAAACTGTTTTGATGCAGACACAGTAGCATTAAAAAAAACACAGAAATGTCTGTCTGTCAAAATGACGGACAATGAGAAAGTCTAACGCGACCTCTGCTCTGATAGAAGTTGAATGAAGAAACTGGAAGTTGTGTAGCGGTTGTGGCAGCTTCTGCTGACCGACCGTCACTGAACTCACCTGTTTGTGTTTACAGCACCTGGGCTGTGTGGTTCCAGACTGTGTGGAGCTGCAAGAGATGATCTGTGAATCCTGTATGAACAAAAACCCTTTCCTCTGGACCTACGCCGCGCACCTGGCAGGTAAATACTATGTTACTATACTATGTTCATCAGTCAAGTCAACTTTATTTATATAACCCAATATCACAAATCACACAAATTTGCCTCAAGGGGTTTTACAATCTGTACAGCATACAACACCCTCTGTCCTTAGATCCTCGATTCAGATAAGGAGAAACCAAAAAACCCTTGGGAAACAGGGAAAAATGGAAGAAAGGTCAGGACGAACAATCAAGATGACAAAATTATAGATAGACTGTAACATATATGAAGAATATGGATCCAGGAAGACATTGCGCACCTTTGTGCCTTCAAACAGATCTGAGTCACATGACCTCCTCTCCACCATGGAGACCTGGAGGACAGACTGCACAAACACACAAGAGGCAAAACTAAGCAAACCATTCACACACAAGTAGGAGAAAGGAACAGACACACAGAGGGAGAGACCAGGGAGAGGCTGAATCTCCTGGAGAACGAAGATCCAGATCCAAAACATCTGTAGAGAGGCACCGACAGCTGAGAGAAGAAGAAGAGTCGAAATTCATTCCATGACGGAGTATAATTTAGCCATGAGGTGAAAAGAGAAAAGCAGAGGGTTAAGAACGGAGCCCTGAGGTACTCCATATTTCACATCAGAAAATTTTGATGTGGTATTATTAAATTATAGAAAAGGTTTCAGTCGTAGTCATTATTATTATTATTAGTATTATTAAAGGAAATACAATGTGTTCTTTCTGATGCGAGATCCAGGCCAGAGACGCCAAATTGATTTTCCAGTCGTCTAGGAGTATACAGTGATCAATGGTATCAAAAGCTGCACAGAGATCCAGTAATAGAAATACTGAGCTGGAATCCAAATCCATGTTAAGCAGAAGATCATTTACCACTTTAGTAAGTGCAGTTTCGGCTCTAAAAGCAGACTGAAAAGGTTCAAAAAGATTAGTTACATATATGGGCCGAATGTTACTGAGACACAACTATTTCTAGTATTTTTGAAAAGAATAGAAAGTTAGAGATTGGTCGATAATTATTTAGAGACCCTGGATAAAGATCTGGTTTCTTAAGTAGAGATCTAACCACAGCAGTCTTAAAGCTAGTGGGGACAGCGCAAGTCATGATGAATTAATAATATTCAGCCAGAGATCTTTAAAAAGTTTAACCGGTTGGGGGTAGAGGAGTCAGGTGGTTGGTTTAGAAGCTAAAACCAGCTTAGACAATGTTTCGAGAGAGAGAGTCTCTGTAATTTGTAAGATTTCATACATGTTCTAGTGTCTTTTGGGTCTTTGGTGTCTTTAGTTGTGAGTCGATCACTTGTTCTCAGTTTATTTACAGTGTTTCGGTCCTCAGACCATCAGGTAAAATTCATGAATTTAATTTTAGTGTTCAGGATTTATTTGGTTCTTTTAGTTAGAGTTTATGATCCAACCCTCCGGTCTAAGACTTTCTGTAGTGAGGGTTTCCTGCTGGGTGTTTATAATAGTTAAAAGGCAGAACATTAGAACATAATACTGACGGACCGCAGTACAGTTATATTGGACTCTTACAGTCCTCTAACACCACCCGCCCGTCTGCACACCATCTCTGCATTAACACTGACAAACACAACAGACAGAGCCGAAGTTGACCTCAGAATCATGTTTATTGCCCAGTGCGTTTTCACATACAAGGAATTTGCCTTTTGCTTTGGTACATAACAATAAACATAGTAAGAGAAAATAAAAGTCAAATTAAAAGCAATTACTGCAAAAGTCAAGAATCATAAATAAAATAGAAACTTATAATAAAAAATATATTAATATGTAAAATATATCTGTTTTTAAAAAGAAAAGAGTTGTACCGAGTTGGAAACAAAGAGGATGGAATGTGCAAAATATCGACTAAAGATTGTGCAAATGTTCACAGTATAAAGGGTGTGTGCAATGCACAGAGACAGTAATCCGCACGATGTGTGTTAATGTGATGCACTGAGTCAGATGTGGAAACTGTATGTTGATGTAACGTGTAGTGTCTATGGGGATATGAGGGTCAGTATCTGTGGGGGTCCCGGTCCAGACGGAAAGAAACTGTTCTTGTGGCGGGAGGTTTTGGTCCTGATGGACTGCAGCCTCCTGCCGGAGGGGAGTGTCTTACTGTGAGGAAGAATGTAATGTGTTTGATCTTGATGCATCCAGATTAATTTTTCATGTCAGTCATATAAAATGCAGCTCTCTCTCTCTGACTGAATGTTATGACTCTGCACTAGCTGCTCCTCAGCAGTTCGACCAGCTAACGGCGAGGAGCCTGGTTCTCTGGTCCAGCTGTGTCTCTGTTTCACTGGTATAACGTCTCTCTTGTGATTAATCAAAATCATACTGCTAATAAAGACAGGAGCTCTGTGATGTGTTCAAGGTGCCTCTGAAAACAGATAATCACAGTACTAAAATGTTTCACCATGTGTAAAGTAAAACTGGTGGACAAGCATACCTCTACTCCTGTTCATCTTAAACTTCCTGTATCTGTGATGTACTTCCTGTTCAGTTCCAGGTGCAGCAGTACAGGTGAAGGAGGAAACAGCAGCAGACGAGTCAAACACAAATCTTCCTAACAAAGAAGAAAAGGTCAGAGGGTTAAACTGATTAACCGATGAACTCTGTGTTAAAGTTAAAATCCTTCAGATGTCAGTTGCCATGGTCTTTGGCGGTGGCAGCACTGCACTTCTGTACTGCACATGTCAAATGAACCAGGTCCAGACTGGAGATTTATCCTCCACAGAGTCAGAGACAACAGGACAGTTTGCTTACAGTAAGTTAGAAGTCATGTCAGTAGCATTTTATTACAGACAGACTGATGTCTGCTATAAACAGCAGAAATAGTAAAAAAAACAAAAAATTAAAAAAGGTAAAAATTAGAGATGCTCAGTTGAATGATCCAGTATCAATAACGAAATCCATCTTTGTATGCAAGTGTTTTTTCAGCGGATTTGTTCTGAGTCTTGTGTATAAACTGGTTATTTCTTATATTTGATCTGAATCCACCATCACATCGTAACGATCATTTGCACGGTAAACATTATAAACCCTGTGTTCACTGTCCGTCACTGCTGCTCCTAAACGCCGGCTAGCTTACTGCCGCCCTTCTCGTCTCTTTAAAATAACATAAAGCACATTCAGCGCGAGCGGGTCGTCTTCTGTCAGATCAGTCCGATCCCTCTCCAGTACAAACTGCAGTGGGAGAGTTTTTTAGTCCGTCACACAATTCAACTCTTCAAACTTCCAAGATCATCAAAATGTTTCTGTTATCTCTGCTTGATCAGACTGAAACTGACTAAAAATTACGGTTTTACTTTTGAACTGTTATTTGGACTTATCTGACTGAGATGTGGACTCGCGATCTCACACACTCGTTATTTCTGACAGTTGATACAAGTTTGGCCTGTTTAAAGAAAGATCTAGCGTTTGTACTTTGAATAAGACTTGGTGTCACAGATGTTTTATTGTTACAGTTTCAGCTCTAGGAAGTTACGATGGGTGTCTAAACACTAACAACTGTCAGAAGAGTTCAAACTGATTATTGATCTGATGATCTGGAGTCAGTTAAATCATCTGATACTGACAGAATATTTAAAATAAAAACTAACATTGAAATCACAATTCACACTGATCAATGTGACTGATTAATGATCAATAATCTGTCAGGGTGATGATGTCATCCAGCCCAGCTGTAAGCGGAGCCGTGAGGAGGCGGAGCCAAGCTGCAGACTAAAGGAGCTGCAGGTGATTGGTCAGAAAAGAGTCTTATCAGGAGCTGTGTTCTGGCCATCAGCTTGGCGCTCTAAACTCTGCTCCTGCAACACCTGCCAGGTAAAATTCACCTTTCTGAGTTTCTATTGGCTGAGGCACTGATGATGTAATTGTGAGGTCATGGGTGTGTTTAGTGCGTAGTTCTGTATCTGATGTCTGATCGCACTCATGTTTAATCAGCCTTTACTCTTTATACAACCTTTACAAACTCTGACTAAAGTCTGATGGGTCTTTAAAGAACAGCAGCTCACATTGTTAATAATGGTTTTACTCTTTAAACGCCCTTTTGACTGAAAAACTAATGAGTTTTTGTGTCCTCAGGAATGTCTGTCTGTGGCCGGTCTTTCCTTCCTGTTGGATGAGTCAGACACCGTCCTCGCCTACGAGAACAAAGGAAAGAACAACGAACAGAGACAACAAGGACACGACCCTCTGATGTCAGCGCTGGACAACCTGAACCGAGTGCAGCAGCTCGAGATCATTCATGGTACTTAAAACTACAAGTACTACACTTAAAACTACAAGCACTGTACACAAAACGACAAGTACCACACGTGGAACTACCAATGTCACATGTGAAACCACAAGTACCACATATGAAACTACTAGTACCACACACAAAACTAGTAGTACTGCACACGAAATTACAAGTACCTCACACAGAACATCCCTTTAGATTGAGCCATAAACAATCCTCAGCCACATCATATCATATCGTTTTAAGGTTAACATCTTAAAGGAACAAGAAATGGCATCTAAAAACCGACTTGGAAAAACTACTTAGCGTTAATTGTGATCATATTGAGGAACGAGTTAGTTATCACATAGGCTAAATGGATCTTTCCCTCTGGCTACTGCCATGATGTCTTTTCCCTTGTTCCTCTACCTTGACGTGGCATGGAGGTCTACTGTTTATGCTATCAGCAACCCAGACTCCTTACGCCTGCGACTGGTCACCATGGGTGGTGCGACATCTTCACTGGGTGGCCTGTTCTTTGAACTTGGCACCTTAACAGGGCTCCGCTTCTTGACTCACATGTTAAACAGTCCAAATCACCACACTTCTGTCGCCTTCATTTGGCTAATTTGGCCAAAAACAATTGCTCAGAATATTAATTTGACATCAATTCACGAGTCAAAAGAAAAGATTTACATCACCTCAATAACTAATTATACCCATTATAACAATAATTTGCAATCAACACAAAACAATGGCTCTTTCACTGGGCCATGAACGTAATGGGTGGTTGCATGCGAATATTGTTCAAATTCATTCTCATTACTGTCCTTACTGGATTAGGGTTCTGTAGATCTGTTGTTGCCCTGCTGCCTTTTCTTTGATAAACTCTACAGGTGCCCTACACTAGAATACTAACTCCTCTAGTGACCTGACTGTAACGGAAATGGTTAATTATTTAGCTTTTACTTTCTGCTATCCAGCCTATTCCTGGTTTCTCAATTACACGTAACATGCCGGCAGATTTTAAGAAAATGGCTGGGTTGCGTATCATACATACAAATGCTTGCAGCCTGCTTCCTAAAATGGATACGCTGTGAATTTGGGCTGAGTCGACTGGTACTGATTTAATTGTTGTTTCTGAGACGTGACTCTCCAAGTCTATACTTCAATATTTATCATTCTGACCGTCCGTGGAAAAACGGTGGCATGGCTATCAATGTTATATCCAGTCTTGCTGCGCAGGTCATGCTCTCCAAATCTGCTGTTAAGCAGTTTGAAATCTTAGTTCTAAGTATTGATTTGTCTGGTGGTCGGTATTTAACTGTTGCTGGTTGCTATAGGCCCTCTTATGCTACCATTGACATAGTATCCTCTTTAATCCTGCTCTTATCTCAATGACATTTTAAGGAAATCATCCTGGTAGGTGATTTTAATTGGGATTGGCTTTCACCAGTGTCAGATGATTTTAAAGCCCAATGTCTTTTAACCGTACACAAGTCATTGAAAGCCCAGATGTCAAGACAAATCTAGACAGTTTTAGTTATTTTATGACCAAACATGGTCTTATTCGTCGGTTCAGTGTGAAGCGCCGTGATAGCCCCTGGTTCACTTCTGAGCTGGCAGGCCTCTTACACAAGAGGAATCGGCTTTGGGCCAACGTGAGAAAGTCTGGCTCTGAGGCTGACTGGTTACATTTCCGTCAACTATGTAATTGCTGCACTGCTTCCATTTAAAAAAAAATATAAGCGCAACCTGCTTGAAGGCGGTAGAGCACGCTTTGACCTGACTCCTGAGATGGTCCATCTCAGGCGCAAGTCGGCACAGTTCGACGCGTTTAAACTGCTAATGAAATGCAAATCAATGATGTATGGTTTGACTCAGCACTGCCAAAAGTGCCAATGGAAAGGCTCTCTAAAATTGGCGTTGACTCCATCTTTGTGTCAAATAAATCTGAGATGCTTAATTGTTTCAAGTAGGGTTGGGCGATGTCTACCAAATTGGCTATGACGATGTCCACAGTGAAAAGATGACATTGTTTTGGGGGGGGGGAGTTTGAGCCCATTCACAGCCCATCCTCACCTACTCCCCCGGTCTTTCTTTACTTTTCCTCCCTGTTTGTCATAAGAGCAGCGTGGCCCCTTTAAGGAGCAGGGCAGTGCGTAGAAAGTGTGTGGACGAGCTAGAGAGTGAGTGGCTGCACTCAGAGCAGACAGGTGTTGGCGATCGGAGCAGAGGGACAGGTTAGCAGTGGAGTTGTCTAGTGGCAGTAAATGTACAGTGTAGGTTACAGTTTGCCCATGAATAAACACTGCAGACGTTCCTGTGTGTTGCGTCTCAGCTGCTGGATAAAAGTGAAGGCGGTTAGCCTCGAGATTAGCATCAGCTTCAGCGCTGGAGGAAAACAAAGTCTCCCCTGTGCTTCCTGACCACGGTCTGAAAGCAGCAGCAGGAACGGTTAACACTATGCTTAAGTTACCTCTTTAAGCAGATCATATGATTATAAAAAATATTTTAAATACTAGTCATAGTGATAAACTACTCTGATTAACTTGCCTGGGGGGCTTTTAAAGTATGACGGTAGTGGTCGATGGCTGTCAGCCATTGGCGATGGACGATGGCATTGTTATTAAATTGTTTAATACCCACTGTCTTGAGACGTTGATAGTCGTCTGCTGATAAGCGCTCCAGATCGACATCAACATGAACAGAACCCCCCACCCAACCCGTGCCAGCCATGCCTCCAATAGCCACACTTTGTCCTTCACCCACTTCTCTGTTAAGGAGGGTTGTAAGACCTTAGAGGACCTAGACCCTAGAAAATCGGCAAGCCCTGACAATCTTCCCCCTTACTTCTTATGGCTGCCTGTGGATATTGTAGCTGAACCAGTGTCGCATGTTTTTAACCTCCCTGTACAAAACAATGTAATTCCTGATGTTCAGAAAACTGCCTGTGTTCTCCCCTTACTGAACGGCAGTGAACCCACTGTGTTGAATAACTACAGACCCATTTCCAAGCTCTCTATTTTAGCTAAGGTCCTTGAAAGGCTGGTGAATGACCAGATCAAGGAATATATATGCTTGAACAACTTTTTATCTCCTCACCAGTATGGTTTTAGGAAGCAGCACAGTACGGTAACTATTTCTATCAAAGTAGTAAATGCTATTGTAGAAGCCTTGGACGAAAATAACTATTGTATTGTCCTTTTTATTGATTTGTCTAAGGCACTTAATACCGTTGACTATGGCAATTTATGCCACAGATTAACAGATATAGGCCTGTCAGACCAAGCTGTTGGTTGGTTCTCAAATTACCTCTCCAACCGTAAGCAATGTGTGCAGTTCACTGACACTATGCCATCAGAATCAGAAATACAATATTGATTCCCGAAGGGAAACTCTTTGTTACAGCATTTCACCTTTACTTCAGTGCACACAGGAGAAAGTACTAGCAAAAAATACAATACACTATAATACAGGTCAGAAAATAAATTAAGTACCAAGTGGGTTTACCGGTTGATAATGACAATACAGTATAATAATACAAAGTAATAACATAGGTAATAAGTAGTGGTGCATGAACTGTCAAGTTAAGTGTAACCTATTAAGATTATTATGTGACGGTGGCTATTGCACAGCAGTAATAGAGGTATGAATAAATATCAATATCAATAAATAGGAAAAACTAGAATATTGCACCGGAGTAGTACACAGAATATTGCACAATTATTGTTAAAGAGTCTGATGGCCACAGGCAGGAATGACTTCCTGTGGCGCTCTGTGGTGCATTGTGGGGGGATGAGTTCTCCGCTGAAGGTGCTCCTTTGTTTGACCGGCACGTCATGGAGCGGGTGGGAGACACTGTCCAAGATGGCGTGTAGTTTGGCCAGCATCCTCCTCTCTGACACCACCGCCAGAGAGTCCAGCTCCACCCCCACAATGCCACCGGCCTTACGGATCAGTTTGTTGAGTCTGTTGGCGTCCGCTACCCTCAGCCTGCTGCCCCAGCATGCAACAGCATACAGGATAGCACTGGCCACCACAGACTCATAAAACATCTTCAGCATTGTCCGGCAGATGTTGAAGGACCTCAGCCTCCTCAGGAAACAGAGGTGGCTCTGGCCCTTCCTGTAAACAGCCTGAGTGTTCTTGGTCCAGTCCAGTTTATTGTCCATGTGTACTCCCAGGTACTTGTAGTCCTCCACAATGTCCACACTGACCCCCTGGATGGAAACCGGGGTCACTGGTGCCTTGGCCCTCCGTAGATCCACAACCAGGTCCTTAGACTTTGTTGCATTGAGCTGCAGATGGTTCTGCTCACACCATGAGACAAAGTTCCCGACCACAGCCCTGTACTCCGTCTCATCACCACCGCTGATACATCCCACCACAGCAGAGTCCTCAGAAACCTTCTGAAGGTGGCAGGACTCTGTGTGGTGGCTGAAGTCTGTGGTGTAGATGGTGAAGAGGAAGGGAGAGAGGACGGTCCCCTGAGGGGCCCCAGTGTTGCTGACCACGCTGTCCGACACACAGTGCTGCAGGCGCATGTGCTGTGGTCTGCCAGTCAGGTAGTCCACAATCCAGGACACGAGGGGGGCATCCACCTGCATCGCTGCCAGCTTCTCCCCCAGCAGGGCTGGCCGGATGGTGTTGAAAGCACTGGAGAAGTCAAAAAACATGATCCTCACCGTGCTTGCCGGCTTGTCCAGGTGGGTGTTGATGCAGGTAAGCAGGAAGATGATGCCGTCCTCAACTCCCAGCCGGGGCTGGTAGGCGAACTGAAGGGGGTCAAGGAGGGGTCTGACCATGGGCCGCAGCTGTTCCAGCACTAGCCTCTCCAGGGTCTTCATTATGTGGGAGGTCAGTGCCACCGGTCTGTAGTCCTTGGAGCCACTGGGACACGGCGTCCTCGGCACAGGAACGAGGCAAAATGTCTTCCACAGAACAGGGACCCTTTGAAGGCTCAGGGTGAAGACATGTTGAAGGACTCCACATAGCTGGGGGCCACAGGCTTTTAGCACCCCGGGGCTAACGCCATCGGGGCCTGCAGCCTTGTTTGAGTGGAGTTTCATCAGCTGTCCTCTCACCTGGTCAGCAGTCAGGCACACAGCAGAGGTTACAGGTGGGGGAGGGGGGGAGTCATCAGTCTGGAGAGGGCCGTTAGCCTGATGGGGAGGGGGGAGCAGAGTACTAAGGGCCGACAGCAGCTGAGTTAGGGGGGGGATGAGCAGGAGCCGTTGTGTCGAATCTGTTAAAAACGCATTAAGTTCGTTGGGGGGGGGGTGCGCGTCCTACCGTTAGCATACAGCAGGTCCAGTGTCCTCTCCTCTCTAGTAGGACAACTCACATACTGGCTGAAATTTGTCAGTGTTGTTGAAACGCTGCCTTTCCGCTTACCGCTCCTGGTGTGATCCCTGTCGGCCCGAACAGTCTGAAAGCCGTCGATGGAAACGTTATGGTCCGGGATATCCTGGTGTAGCCATGTCTCTGAGAAGCACATCAAGCTACACTCACGGAACTCCGTCTGACTCCGGGCTAACGCCGTTAGCTCGTCCATTTTATTCGCCAGCAATCTCATGTCGCCCATGACGAGAGAAGGCAGACACAGCTTAAATCTCTTATTCTTAAGTCTCTTTTGTCTGCACCCCTCTCTCTTCCCTCGCCGCTTCGTTCCACCTCTGCATCCTCGGTGTGTCCTCCTCCAGATCTCAGTGGGGACATCGGTTGTTCTGGGCGCCATGCTGCTCGGCTTCAGCGCGATCAGCTGTTCCCTGGTGTAAACAATGCGGCCAAACAGCTGATCTGCAGCGGTGCCCTGACCGAGTAGCAGGAGGAAAAGTTCAGACGGTCTTATCACAGAAGCGGGCTGGTTCTGATGAGATCCCACCACAACTTGTTTGCATTTGCAAAGTGGACCAGTGAGGTAAGAGGGCCACAACTGCAAACATGCAAAAATCATGTTTTGTCATTTTGGTAGCAAACGCGCTACTAGTTCACCAATCACCAAAACAGGAAGAGAAAACACATTTTAACCAATAAAATGACACATACAGTGGTAAGCTTCCTGTGATTGGTTCGAATGGTGTTCACACCAGAAATGAACCACTCCCAAGTTCACTTGACAGCGGTCCAAGACCACCCCTTTGAGGCGGACCAGAGAGCGGTTGTTTGGACCAGAATTCAAGTCCGGCGTTCACAGTGAGCCAAACGAACTGCACCAAGGGGGTAACTGCTCCAGGGTTTGGTTCAATCGTACTAAGCAAAACAAGTGTGAATCCGCCCTTAATGTCACCAAAGGTTCAGTTTTAGGACCCCCCCCCCCTTTCACTTTTTACATAAATGATGTGGGTCAAAATATTAATGCATCTTTATGCCAATGATGCTATTGTATATTGTTGTGCAAGCACTGTTGCCCTGGCATTTGAACATCTGTAGTCTGTGTAGTGGATTTTAATCTGGAGAGTGTCTGTGGGGGTTTGCTCTTGTACATTAAAAATCTGAATACCACTTTGGCACTTTTGCACTTATCACTTTTATGATTTGTGTTGTATTTTGTCTCAGTTTTACAGTCTGTAACTTTGTGTTGTATTGCAGCTGTTGTTTTGAACGTGTTTCTCTTGAGAATGAGACCCTGTGTCTATGAGATTACCTGTCTAAATAAAGGTTAAAAAAACACACACAAAACTATTAGTACCACACACAAAACTACAAATACCTCACATTACAAGTACCACAAGTAAAATTACAAATTCCACACGTGAACTACCAATGTTGCTTATGGAACTACAAGTCCCACAGTCCCACCTGTATCTGTCGAGCTTATTTTCTGATGTCAGTTTGTTTCTTTCAGGATACAACGACATGAAAACTGAACTGAAGGACTTCCTGCAGAGATTTGCAGCAGAAGGAAAGGTGAGTTTAAGACTAAAGATGACCTTTGACCTGCTGCTGACCTAATATGTGCACAGAAGATTTAGTATAAACAGAGAAGTACAGATTAGGAAACTCTGTCTGACATCATGGCAGTTAGCTGATTAGTGATTGGGCACTTATTCTCACGTTGCATTGTGGGATATTGAGTCCTACACAATACTGTAGAGTTTAACAATGGTTCAGATACAGATATGACTCACAGTGTGTTAGTGTGTCTGTAGAGCTGCAGCTAAACTTAACTTCTATTATCATCTCATCTATAACTGATCTATCAACATTAGTTATAACTAATGAATAATTCAGTTTATAAAATGTTTAAAATAACACCACATGTCCATGTGACTCTGTTCTCTGATAGGTTGTGACTCCTGATGATATCCGTCAGTTCTTCGAGCAGCAGCAGAGTCGCAAAAGACGACGAGTCGACGCCGGGCGCTTCTACAGCACCTGATGATCTTTGACCTTTCTTGGCCTCCTGACTGGGATCGTCCTCCATGTTTTATCTTCCTCCATGTTTCCTCTGTTGTTTTCTGTCATTTCCTGACGATGTTGTGGATTTTCTGGACATTTTAAAGTTTTTATCTTCGGTTTATTTTAAACCTTTTGGACTGCCTGTCTTTAATGTTGTCCGTTTGTGTTTCAGAGGCCTCCAACATTAATGTCTCTTTGTGTTGTCTTTTTATAGAAAACTAATAAAACTGAATCAGCTGAATCAACAACATGGAGTCTGGTCATATGTCAGGATCCATCAAAAGTACTGAATGGTTATTGATAACACAGTGGCTTTAAATCTCTAGGTTCATTTAAATGAAACCAAATGCTGCCTGAAGGAAATCAAAATTAAAAACTATTAATTAAACATTTTCAAAAATATTTGAAAATGAAAAGCAGAGAATAAAATGATGTAATTTACTGAGAAAAGGTTTAAAAACGTAAATCCTCAAGTTTGGTCCTTTTTAATATAGAAAAATCCTGAATCCTGTCAGATATACATGAATCCAGGTTGTTGTAAACAATGCAAATGCCCTTCTGTGCTTTGCTCATGTATTGATCCATGTGCCCACTTATCTTAGCCGTGATGATGCCTGACATGAGCTTCCATGTTGTGGAGAGACAGGTTATTAGCCGATAGTTGGATGGGACTGTACCCTTTGCAGGATCCTTCAGGATCAGGATTGTACGCCCTTCGGTAAGCCATTCAGGGTGCGTCCCATCTCTTAGCAGCTGGTTCATTTGTGCTGCTAGGCGCTCGTGGAGTGCAGTGAGCTTCTTTAGCCAGTAGGTGTGGATCCTGTCAGGGCCCGGTGCTGTCCAGTTCTTCATACCTGAGACTCTTTCTTGGATGTCTGCCGCCGTGATGGTGACTGGATTCTGTTCAGGGAGGTTGCTGTGGTCCTTTCTCAGAGCCACCAGCCACTGTGCATCGCTGTTGTGTGATGCCTCCCTTTCCCATATACTTTTCCAGTACTGCTCCGTTTCCAGCCGTGGTGGGTCTGCTCTGCTGTTATTACCCTGCCATTGAGCGTACACTTTCGCAGGTTGAGTTGCGAACAGCCGGTTTATTCTTCTGGCTTCATTATCTCTCATGTATCTCTTTAGGTGGCTGGCCAAGGCTTGGAGCCTTTGTTTGGCAGTTTCGAGTGCTTCAGGTCTGGTTGTACTTCTTGGGTACTTGCTTTCTCATTGCACCTCTCTCAGCCTCTGTCAGTTGGCTCACTTCTCTCCGGGCCTCCTTGATTTCAGCCTCCAACCTTCGTTTCCATGGTGGGTATTGTCTCTCATGGCTCCCACGGTTGCTCTTATAGCCAAGCATCTTGAGGATCACTGCTGCTGAGGCGTATATCAGTTCATTGGTTTCAGTGATGGTTGTGGTAGGGATCGCCCTTGTCTTCTAGCCATTGTAATTGGCGTTGTAATTGGCGTCGGGGTTGCCTTGCATTCATCCTCGCCATGATCTTATCTTTCAGGTCAGTCGCTGCCTCGTTCAGCGTGATTTCTCTTGGGGCTTCATACCCAATCTCTGGTTGGGGAGCCGCCGCTGGCTCCCCCTTGCCGTAGCATTTGTGTTGTACCTCGTCAATCTCAAGTTGTGATAGCAGTTGCCGCTTGTGGATGTTGGAACACTGAGCTACTAGTTGCTTCGCTGTAAGCCTTGATTGTGGGTTTCGAAGTAACCATTCATCCCACATCCTGTGCATGTAACCCCTCTGACTAGGGTTACTGGAGTAGTAGCATTCCAACAGAGTCTTGTTATCGCATCTCGCCCATCTCCGTCTTTTCCAGTAGCCCATTTTTCATCACGGTGCTCTGGTTCCCCAACACCTGACGCAGACCTTGTTTGGCCGGGCGACGTCTGAGCCGGCATGTCATATCTTTCATTGTCACTCATCATTGCATGAGGTAGGCAGTCGCGTGAAGGGTCTTGGACCCACACTGGACACCACATAAAGACTGATATATATATATATAGCGAGATATGTCTTTATGTGGTGTTAATATTCATATTACTGTTACTGTGTGCTGTTCAAATATTTGGACAAATTATATTTTGATGTGTTGGCAACATTGTCCTTGAAACTTTCATGCCATTGAACTGCACATTGAACTGAGAGAGAAAGAGAGCTGAAAGCTGCAAACAGCTGTTTCTAAGCGCCTCCCCCTGCAGATTTTGACAATCATTCATAAATTCAAAAAATATTTAGAGCTTTGCTAGTGCTACATTCTTATGTGAGTGCTTTGATTAATAAATGTATTATTTGATTTTGAAACAGTAGCCTTATGTTGTTATTATTGCATGGTTAAATCAATGAATTTTATTTTATGAGAAAAATTGCCCCATTGCAATTTAACGCCCCCTCAGTAACTTCATCCTGGTCTGCTGTCAGACCCGTTGAAAGCCACTGTCAGGCGTATCGTAGCAACATAATTAGCTACGTGACTCACGACCAATGAGAAGGGCGTTCTCTGTTTGCGTAGTGGAACATAAGATGACAGAAAATCGCCCTGCTGAATTTCTCCTCACATCTCTAATAAGAATCGCCAATAACTAAAGAGGAGCGGCAGGGTTTGGCCCAATGGGAAAAGGAGACGAAGTGGGTCAACCCATGGATGAAACAGACCATTGGGGTCAATTGCCTGGGTGTGCTGTAGTGGTACGTTGCTTGGTACCATTAGGCCCAACAGGATGAACCAAGTGTCCAAGCAGAGTTTGAGGGGGTGTGTGACCCTGATGGCGGAGGGATCCATCCCATGAGAGGGTGACACTGCATGGCCCAAGGGGGGGCAAATCTCAGTCATCCAAAATATTTAATCTGTTAGCCAGATGGATATCTTGTGGTGGAGGGGAGCAAGAGGCACGCCTCCCACCATGTTTCCTACTGCCGACCACAGTCCATGAGTCCTGCACCTGTGAGGTGGAGCTGAATGGAGCTTTGGGTCTAGCTCCCAGGAGGAGCCATTGATCATCAACTTGGATCAGGGCAGTGTTTGTTCACAGGATGGTTGAATCAAAAAAAAAAAGTAAGGACACCAGGGTATCTAGGAGCTTTTTGTCTTCCTGTATCTGAAATAGTCTGGAAATCCTCTGATCTCTGGCTGAGGACGCAGCTTTCACAGCCAGACATGGAGGTAAGGGTAAGTTTTCCTTTTGTCAGTGAAAATGAATGGAGGTGTGTTGCCATTGTCCTAAAGTTACTGCGGTGTCGGTGCTGGATATTTGGCATACATTGCATGGGGATATTGGGGAACCATTTTGACATTTAGGAGCAAACTGTGCTGAAGTGTCACATTGCTGTTGTAACACCATGACACATGGGAAACTTCTTGACACTGGGGAAACTGTGATGGCAAAAGTTAGGGTTAGGTTGGGACAATTATTTCCATGTGGTATGCAGTCCGGATGGGCAACTTTTTGCTAGATATGGTGTCCATATGGGACACTTTTTGGAATACTGCAGTAAATGACTCCAATTGGTTCCACAAAGGCTGTTTGTCATAGCACAGTACATGAACCTAAAGTAGTCCAGAAATGTGGTCTGACATTTGGGAAACTTTTTTCCACCCAATTGTGGACATTTGGGAAACCTGAAACCATGAAATCAAAATCGATATTTTGACCTTGGTGGTGGCCTAACTATGGAGGAGTGGATTGAGCAGTGCATATCTCCGTGGGAAAAATTACCTGCTGAACCTAAAAGACGACATGCAGTGATACATAGAGGAGGTAAACAAACTGGGGAGAAAAAAAATGAACAAAATACTATTAAGCAAACAAAATGGGCCATCAAATGCTTTGAAGACTGGTGTAAGGATAAAGATGTAGTTTTAGACCTTAAGACAATGTCAAAGGAGTGGGTCAATTAAATCTTGCGAGATTTCTATGCCACTGTCAGAAACGGTAAAGGCAAGCTTATGGCCTGAGCAGCTATGTTGGTCTCTGTGCTGGACTAAACCATCACATTAATGACCCACCGCTCAGTTGGTCCTGGTGTCTCCTCAAAGACACGGAGTTTACAACGTGCAACAGTGTATTCACTTGCGTTGTGAAAACCCTTAGAAAGGACTCGACACGACAGTTCATCATGCATCAATATCAGAGGATGACTTCAAAGTGATAAAGAAGGTGCTGGATCCAAACACTCCGGAGGGGCTAGTAAACAAAGTGTGCTTTGACATCCAGCTACACTTCGGTGCCGGGGAAATGAGGCCAATCGGCAGCTCAAACCCACGTCATTCACCATCAAAAGAGTTAAGTATACAACACTGGCCTTCAGCGAGCATACAAAGAATCACAATGACCCACAAGAGAAGAATAAAGAGAGCACACTGTCCCGTTTCATCTATAGACCGATATCTCTCCCACCTACCCTCGGACACACCGGCCTTCTATCTTCACCCAAGAAGAAAGGTGATCTGTGGCGTTGACGATGTTTGTTAAGTAGCTCTAATGCATATTATTTTGGGCGACACACCTCCACCTAACAAAAAATGTAAGCCTACAAGCAGTTTTCAAAGTCATCCTACTTACGCTGGACATTTTTGAGTGGTTGCACAATAAATGGCAACATACAATTTAATATAAATAAATAGCCAAATGATATCAATCTGTGATAAAAAAGATAAATAAAATAAGCTAGAATGTTGCATAGCAACCATCTTGCACTATGTGCCGGCAGCCAGGAGGGCCTATTTCTTTGTAAGAACAATGTTACATGACCATGTTAATGAAAGCGATTTTAAATTGGAATGTGTCTATAACTTTCATATTGCCATACTTGGTAACCATTTTATAAAAGCAATAGCTCACTCCAGGCCATGATATAGTGAGCTATTGCTTAATTGTATGATATGTCTTCCGCCAGTATCTGGCCCAACAATGACAAACTCTAAAACACCATTAAGAATACCTACAAAACGACTTTTTGTAATTTTTTGGAAAACAGTAAAAAATGTTTGACTCATCCTGCACTTGGGGGCGTATATTAATTAGCTTTCTCAATTTTTATGACGCTGTCGGACCGGACTGTTTCTGGGGACCGGCCGGGCCTCACTGATTACTGCGGTCCTATTAGCTGACTCAGCCCCAGAATGCCAAGAGCCAAACCCGGCAAGAAAACCACCTTGATACTGTATTCCCTGTTGTCAAAGTGGCCTCTGTCGGTCTCGGAGGTTGTGTTCGGTCTGGACAGGACGTGAATAAACAACCAGAAAACGTGCACTACTTATTTTTCCTTTCCTATATATGAGGTCGGAAGACAAAAAGGTTGGAAACGCCTGCTTTAATCTTTAATAATGTCTTTTATTTTGTAAAAGTCTTGTGTTATATGTAAAATCTTAAAAGTACAAGCTACTAAAACCTGTACTTAAGCACAGAATGTAGTAAATGTATTGTGTTATGTTGTAATGTTACTTTCCACCACTGCTTTGTGTGTATTTGTGTTTAATGTCATGACTAATTTTCACAAACTGTCTCCTCGTGTTTTCTGACGTTGAACCAGCAGGTCTGTTTCTGCACATCAAACATCACATTAACCGTTTATCCTCCATCACATCACTCATCCTCCATCAGTGCTTTCCTTCTCCTCCATCAGCTGTTTGTTCTGCAGAGGAAATCTAATCAGCTGGATTGTTGAGCTGCTCTGACAGTTAACAGGCTGTTTACTGACTGTTAACAGGCTGTTTACTGACTGTTGGTACATTCAGGTACATTCAGATTTGTTCTGAGCAGTTTCATGCAGGAACTAATCTTGAGTAACCGGGTCATGATTTCTGGAAAGAGACATTGCTATTGCCCAAGCCGAGCGCCATTGAGTCCCATTATATTCACACAATCAGAATCAGAATCAGAAATACTTTATTGATCCCCGAAGGGAAACTCTTTTCAATGCAGACATCTCTACGGCCGATGTCTCCAAAACTCAGCAACTCACACCAAAACAATCTAGATGGATAAACAGCATTACAGGTAGGAGGAAAAATATGTATTTTGGTTTTGGGGTGAACTGTGAACATCTGTTCACTTTTATTGATCCAGTTTCTCTGCTGCAGTTAATCTGTGTTCTGTAACTTCACTGCTGTGATCAGTTCATCCTACATCTAACTGAACTTTCTCTAAGCTGAAGGTCATCGCTGATCAAAGTATTAATCACTCAGTCGGCTGTCTGACTGTGCAATCAGCAGGCTGCTGGGACCTCCTCCTCTTCTTCCTCCTCCTCTGGTCCCTCAGACCTCAGATTCAGTCTGAATGAACAGCTCAAAGCGAACACATCTTCATCAACAGCAAACTAATTCAGCAGCAGTCGATCAGAGCTCAACAGGCGCTGCTCAGTGAGCTGCTGTTGGTTGCCGTGACAATGGTCAGCGCCGTCCTGAGGATGATGGGAAACCTTTCTGTGTTGACTCGTCCAAAAGAAATCCTGAAGGAGACAAAGAAGACGATCTACAGCAAACCTCCCAGAAACAAGATCGGAGCCGCAGTGAGTCTGAAAATACTAATGAACTAACTAACAGACAGACTGACGGACACGAGGTCAGAGCTGCCGTGATTCAAACAAAGAAAAAAGATAGAATCTGGTTTCAGTCCGGTGACAGATCTGTATCGCAGTAACAGCACTGTAAAATCTTCTGCAGAGACTTTAGAATGAGTTTCATGTGTTCATATTTCTGTACATTTCTGTAAAACTCTGGCAGTGCAATTTTAAATAATGTGAACTGCCGGAGATAAATGGATGAAAGATGTTATCTGATGTGTTTTTCTATGATCAAAGGAGTTAACTGATTAAATGTTATCAGTCGTATTCAGAGTCTAAACACGCTTAGACTTTAACAACAGCATCTTTAGTTTGTTCAGTGCAGTTTGTCAACACGACAATCATCATGTGTCATTTCTCTTCTCAGCTGATTGTCATAAAAAAGTTTCCAGCTTCATTAAACTGAAGAACTCGTACATTTTTAAATCAACTTTGATATTTTATTGGTTTTGTTATGAAATTATCACTTTTTATGTCTCGTGCATCCGTCTGCCACAAGGTGCTACATCAGGTCCGAAGCCACACAGTAGTTATGATTCGTCTGAATACAGAGAAACTGAAGAACAAGTTTATTATTTTTATTTTCAGTCACATTTTACATTTATCATTAACATACAGAATGACAGCCGGAGGACACGAATACACATTTTACAATTATTAGTTTTTTTTATAAATAAAGAAAAATAAATCATAATAAACGGAGTCTGTTTCCTTCAGTCTGCCAGAGGGAACCAGTTAAACTGTCTGTAAAGACTAAAGACTACATTAAAGAGTAATGGGAGATCAAAGACTAGATGAAAGACTAGAGAGAGAGGGGTTCAGGTCTGTCAGGACTCTTGATCGACCTTATTTGAGGAGCTCAGACTCACCAAATCATTTCTTTCTTTTAAATCATGACTTAAAACTAAAGACTACATTAAAAACCAGATTTAAGACTAGATATATAATATATAGTGTATTTGCTGCACATTATTGTTTTCATTGTCTTGATCCTGATGATGTCGTGGTGTTTCAGACCGAGTTCTGCTCTGATTGATTGTTTTTTGTCTCCGACAGCAAAGTTTCTTCGTCATGTCGGTGTTTGCAGTGGCCATGTTGACTCCAGCTGCCTGGATCCTTCATCACCTGCCAGAGTACCGGCAGAGATCAAAACAGAGTCCCAGAGACTGATCATCTTCATCTTCATCATCACTTGCCAGATGCCTGAGTCTCAATTCAACTTTATTTATATAACCAAACATCACAAATCACAAATTTCTCTCAACGGGCTTCCCATCCTGTACGGCATCAGACATCCTTTATACTTAGACCCAGAGACTGAACTTCATCATCTTCATCTTCAGCCCTGATCACCTGCCAGAGGACATGACAGAGTCCAAAGACCTGAACATCATCTTCATCCTCCCCCTCCTCTTCCTCACCACAAACAGCTGGAGGAAGTTCACTAATCAATATATTATATTAGAACTTTAATCAATAAATGTTTCAGATAAATATTTCACATTTAATCATCAATATTAAAGTTGAATCAAATAAAATTATTTAATGTTGAAATCCGGTTTTACAAAATAAGTTTGAACACATTTCAGTTTTAATGAGACTGAAGCTTCTTCTATTATCACGTAATAAATATTTATTATGACATCAGAAATTTTCATTATGGCACCTGTAGAAGAGAGCTGTCATTTCAAAATAAGAGCAGCATGTCTCTCTCCTCATGGGCCTTTATTTTGTTAAAAAACATTTCCACCATGTTGAGCTGGGCGTTCGCTTCTTTCTGCTTCTCGCTGGTTAAAAACAGTAAAAACAAAGTTGTTCTGATTTTTGTACAAACAGGAAGTGTTTGTGTGTTTGAAGACCAAATAAAGCTCCAGTTTGTGTTTGAGCAGGAAACGTCTGTTTGTTTACTTTGTTCTGCTGGATTTACAGAGTTAATCATTTCCTGTTTAAGAACATCAGTTCCCACAGAGACGACGGGATTAAACCTGAAACAGGAAGGAAGGCAGACATCTTCATCATCATAAGTTTAACAACATTAACAAACTTCAACATGTAAAACATGAATTTTTAAAGTGAATTCAGTTTATTTTAATAGAATCACCTGAAAGAAAAGTGATTTAATGAAGCGCTCACCTCCATCCAACTTCAGTTGAATCCTTTTCCAGTTTAATACTAAATTTATAAGTAAACAACAACAGTAATGATGCATCACTGTAGAAAACTTCAACTTTGTTTAAACAGAAAAACTTAACACTATTGTGAAAAAGAGATTATAATGTGACTACCTGAATCCCAGATGTGTGCTCAGCATAGGCTGAATACAAAGTATTAATAAAGTTAAAGTTTATATACACACACACATGACATATGTGGAGCACTACTACTACCACTACTAAACAAACTTAAAGAGGTTTATGGCTGAAAGAGTTTGTGAATCACTGTTAAATGTAATATTGTTAAATAAAATATTAATCTTACTGAAATAATCCAAAACCTTACAATAACCTCTGAGGTTTATCATCATATTTTAGTTTTATTTCAGATAAATCTAGTAAAAGATTCAACTGAAAACAAATAGAAAATAAAAATTGACTAAAAGTAAAGAGAAACTCAAACAGAGCTGAAACAGAAAAATGTAGTTTTAGTTAAGCAAAAAGACAGTAGTAAAGACAAAGAAATAAGGAAAGAATTGAAGGAAAGAAATTAATAAATAACTTCTGTTTTTACTGTTTTAGGGTTAGGTGAAGAAAGGGTTAACTCCCCACAGGGAGTTATAATGCACTGGCTCTAGTTTGTCTTTGTATTTATACGTTTGTAAAATCAACATATTTCTACTATGTGGTTTATAAAAGATCTAAAAACCCCAAAAAAGGAACAAACTGGGGGAAAAACAACAAAACAATCAAAGTGTCTTGGACTCAAATGACCACATAGTCCAGCAGGCGAAGGGGCTCCGAGTCAAGGCTCCTGTACCGGGGGGATTTGAGACACCACCCCTGATTCATAGGAATGAAGTGCTCAGGTATGATTCAGGAGAGCAGCGAGGTCAGAATAAACCCCATAATGTCCCTTTAATTTACCATGTCCTTAAAATAATTGTTAAAAACTATATTTAAAAAGGTACTATTTTAAGGGACATTGGGGAAAACAGACAAACAGAACTGCAGCAGGGCGGTAAGTGCTGAAAAGAAAAAAAGGTAAGTGCTAATCAATCAAAGGGAAATGCAAAAAATTATATTAATATTAACATGAATAAGTGCTTCAATAGAAAAACATGCATATAATAAATCATAAGGTACATAATAGAAAAAATACAGATACACAACAAAGAATCAAACAGAGTAGCCCTGTTGCAGCAATGTCTGCCCATGATCCTAGCCAATACTCAATTTAAAAGTTTAAAATTACGAGCCAATTCCGTGTTGAAAAATATGTTTTTTATTTGATTTTTTTTACACGTCATCTAGGTAACGGAGATCTCACTGGGACCTGACAGGAAAGAAGGGGAGAAGAGACAGAAATTCAAGCAAAGATAAGGAGGATCAAATGCCACCAAGGTAGGTAAGTAGGGAAGGTAAGTAGGTAAAAAAAAGCAGGTAAGTTAGGGTTTGGGTGAGGAAACTGAAACCTAGCGCCGCAGAGGGTTTTGGGGTTAGGGTAGGGGAACTGAACCTGACCCCCAGCAAAGTGGGAGACAGGACGTGCACGGTCCTTCCCCTGGTAGTCTCTACCCCCACCCCTTCTATCAAAGGCGGATTGGTGGTAATATCCGCCCTGAAATGGTCTTTGTCGATCCGGTTCAGGGGATCGACGACGTCTTTTGCCGTGGCGCACCACGGTCCATCCATCATCATGAGCAAAACTCATGATGAAGGAGTTATTGTTTTTAAATCCCAATAAAATAAATGAAATTATCTAAAACAAAAGTCAAATATTAACTCAAATTTTAAATTGTGAACTTAAAATATATTTATTTTTTATAATTTTTTATACATATTTTTAACAAACTAAATAATTTTTTTTTTTAACAAACTAAATAATATATATTTTTAATAAAGTGTGCCTACACGTGACGTTTCGACCTCTTTGGTCTTCTTCAGGCAAAGGCACAACTCAAAAGAAACCTGAAAAGGCTTGCAGATCGGCAGAGATGTTGACTGTTTGATGGTCAGAGCAAGAATGAAAGAAAAAGCCACTGCGCTCTATTTATACCCTCCCTGTAACTTGTTTTAACTTTGGTTTGTGTTCTTAACTTGTATCTGTGTTTTACAATTTGTATTTTGTTTTTTAACCCCTCGTATGTCGCTAAATATAAGTTTTTAATCAGAATTAAACCGATTTTAATATTGTATATGTAGTAGGTTGGAAAAGGCTCCATCTAAAGTTTTATGGATAAACAGACACCCCCATTATTTTTTTGTATTTTCTACTGTGTGTTTTATTGTGGGTACATCCGCACCACTAGAGGGCGCTCTAAGCGCTACTGTGGGGACCAGCGGGACGAAGCACAGGTGCCGCTTCAGAATTAAACGAGCTGTGGCGACACTGACACGTCTCCTCCTCAGGTATGACTAAAAAGTTATTTTATTAACTCAAACTTGGTCCAAACACACTTCAAATTGCTGTGTAAAGGTTTTGTACAAACTGTAAATGTGTCAGAGAGTTTAGTTTAAAGTAAAATGTATTTGTTTTTGCTACTGTTTCATGTCGTCTTGTTTTCACCACAAGTCCGCCATGTTCAGTGTAGCTATAATGTGTTTAAAGCCTTATTTAAGATATCCAATTCGCTCAAGTGCTTAGTAGTGCAAATTTAGAGAGTTTTAGTTGTAAATGTTACGAAATTTCAAGTTTAAGGCAGCCGCCATGCCGACTGTTCAGACTGTAGGGAGGCAGTTTTGGCGCCATTCGGAGGCGCTTTTTCTTTTATGTGGCCGACCTTCGTGTGTGTGTGTGTGGTAAAGATGTGAAAGAGACATGTTAAAGTATTTTTATTTGCACTTTATGGTTTATTTTGTGGTCTATTATTGTTTTTAGCCAATTTAGATATTATTTTAGTGTTTATCACCAAATTTACCACCAATTTACTGTCCATCTTTTAATCAATTGATTTAGGGTTAGGGGTTAGGGGGTTAGGGGTAGGGTTGGGGTTAGGGGTAGGGTTAGGGTAGGGTTAGGGGTTAGGGTTAGGGGTTAGGGGTTAGGGTAGGGGAACTGAACCTGACCCCCAGCAAAGTGGGAGACAGGACGTGCACGGTCCTTCCCCTGGTAGTCCCTACCCCCACCCCCTCTATCAAAGGCGGATTGGTGGTAATATCCACCCTGAAATGGTCTTTGTCGATCCCGTTCAGGGGATTGACGACGTCTTTTACCGTGGCGCACCACGGTCCATCCATCATCATGAGCAAAACTCATCATGGAGTTGTTTTTTTTAGAATCCCTATACGAAAGTAAATAAAATTATCTAAAACAAAAATCAAATTTAACTCAAATTTTAAATTGTAAACTAAAATTATATTTAATTTTTTATGAATTTTTTATATTTTTAATTTTTTAACAAACTAAATAAATGGGGTTAGGGTTAGGGTTAGGGTTAGGGGTTAGGGTTAGGGTTAGGGGTTAGGGTTAGGGTTAGGGTTAGGGG
>NC_058058.1:0-62500 GCF_020085105.1 Siniperca chuatsi
TAACCCTAACCCCTAACCCCTAACCCTAACCCTAACCCCTAACCCTAACCCTAACCCCTTACCTCTGCCCCTAACCCTAACCACAACCCCTCCTTCCCTAACCCTAACCACCATCCCTTTACCCAATCCCACCCCCACCCTAATCCTACAATTGATCCTAAAGATATTTAATAAAAGTTTTATACATAGACTTTAAATACATAAATATATTTTAAATAAAAAATATTAATATTTCATCTTTGATTATATATAATATTAAAATCTGTTTAATTTTGAATGAAAAAATATATATATATTGGCATATAAGGGGTTAAAAACAAGTGGCTAAAACTAACCCCTAACCCTAACCCTAATACAAATATTATTTAGTTTGTTAAAAAAAATATATTATTTAGTTTGTTAAAAAATTAAAAATATAAAAAATAAATATAATTTTAGTTCACAATCTAAAATTTGAGTTAAATTTTGATTTTTGTTTTAGATAACCCTAACCCTAACCCCTAACCCTAACCCTAACCCTAACCCTTAAACCCTAACCCCTTAAACCCTAACCCCTTAAACCCTAACCCCTTAAACCCTAACCCTAACCCTAACCCCTAACCCCCTAACCCTAACCCCTAACCCCCTAACCCCTAACCCTTAACCCAGGTTACTGAACTGTTTTCCCACCTTGGACAAGACTGTTTTCTTTTTTAATTTCCCCCCCTTCCCTCCTTTTGTTTTAAAGTTTGTTTGTACACTCAAAGCTGTTTTAACACACCTTCTCTCAGTTGGTGATTGTTTTAAGGGTGTAATTCGGTTAACAAACCACCAGATGTCAGAACAAGCTTAGAAATCCCAGTGAGTCTAAAGCTCCTCCTTTTTATTTGATTATTTGGATTCTTATGGTCTAAACAATTACCTTTTTTATCTTTTTACTCTTAGTCTTTTGTTTTTATTAAAAGAAAAAAAACATTTTTATTTTTTTATTTATTTTATTTTTATTTATTTTTTTTTTTATATATTTAATTTTATTTTTTTGTTGTTGTTTTGTTTTATAGCTTTTATAAACCACATAGTAGAAATATGTTGATTTTATGAACTTATAATTCAAAGAAAAACTAGTGCCAGTGCATTATAACTCCCTGTGGGGAGTTAACCTTTTCTTCACCTAACCCCCTAACCCTAACCCCCTAACCCTAAAATAATATCTAAATTGGCTAAAAACAATAATAGACCACAAAATAAACCATAAAGTGCAAATAAAAATACTTTAACATGTCTCTTTCATCATCTTTACACACACACACACACGAAGGTCGGCAACATAAAGACAAAGCGCCTCCGAATGGCGCCAAAACTGCCTCCCTACAGTCTGAACAGTCGGCATGGCGGCTGCCTTAAACTTGAAATTTCGTAACATTTACAATTAAAACTCTCTAAATGTGCACTACTAAGCACTTGAGCGAATTGGATCGCTTAAATAAGGCTTTAAACACATTATAGCTACACTGAACATGGCGGACTTGTGGTGAAAACAAGACGACATGAAACAGTAGCAAAAACAAATACATTTTACTTTAAACTAAACTGACACATTTACAGTTTGTACAAAACCTTTACACAGCAATTTGAAGTGTGTTTGGACCAAGTTTGAGTTAATAAAATAACTTTTTAGTCATACCTGAGGAGGAGACGTGTCAGTGTCGCCACAGCTCGTTTAATTCTGAAGCGGCACCTGTGCTTCGTCCCGCTGGTCCCCACAGTAGCGCTTAGAGCGCCCTCTAGTGGTGCGGATGTACCCACAATAAAACACACATTAGAAAATACAAAAAAATAAAGGGGGTGTCTGTTTATCCATAAAACTTTAGATGGAGCCTTTTCCAACCTACTACATATACAATATTAAAATCGGTTTAATTCTGATTAAAAACTTATATTTAGCGACATACGAGGGGTTAAAAAACAAGTGGACAAAATACAAATTGTAAAACACAGATACAAGTTAAGAACACAAACCAAAGTTAAAACAAGTTACAAGGGAAGGTATAAATAGAGCGCAGTGGCTTTTTCTTTCATTCTTGCTCTGACCATCGAACAGCCAACATCTCTGCCGATCTGCAAGCCTTTTCATTGTTTTTATTTTTCAGTTGTGCCTTTGCCTGAAGAAGACCCAAAGAGGTCGAAACGTCGCGTAGGCACACTTTATTATTAAAAAAAAATTATTTAGTTTGTTAAAAAATATATATTATTTAGTTTGATAAATAAATATATTTTACGTTCACAATTTAAAATTTGAGTTAAAATTTGACTTTTGTTGTATTTTATTTTATTTATTGGGATTTAAAAACAATAACTCCTTCATCGTGAGTTTTGCTCATGATGATGGATGGACCGTGGTGCGCTACGGCAAAAGACGTCGTCGATCCCCTGAGCGGGATTGACAAAGACCATTTCAGGGTGGATATTACCACCAATCCGCCTTTGATAGAGGGGGTGGGGGTAGAGACTACCAGGGGAAGGACCGAGCATGTCCTGTCTCCCACTTTGCTGGGGGTCAGGTTCAGTTCCCCTACCCTAACCCCTAACCCACCCCCTTACCTCTTTCCCTAACCCTAACCACACCCCTCCTTTCCCTAACCCTAACCACCATCCCTTTACCAAATCCCACCCCCACCCTATTCCTACAATTGATCCCTAACGATATTCAATAAAAGTCTTATAGACTTAAAATACATAAATATATTTTAAATAAAAACTATTATTTCATCTTTGATTATATCCATCCATCCATCCATTTTCTACCGCTTAGTCCCGTTAGGGGTCGCGGGTGACTGGAGCCTATCCCAGTGACTTTGGGCCTTAGGCAGGGTACACCCTGGACAGTGGCCAACTTCGTGCAGGGGCTAACACAGACACAGACAAGGACAGACAACCATTCACTCTCACATTCATTCAATACGGGCAATTTAGAGTTATCAATTAACCTACACATGCATGTCTTTGGACGGTGGGAGGAAGCCGGAGAACCCGGAGAGAACCCACGGTAACACGGGGAGGACATGCAGACTCCACCCAGAGAGATTGTGTGATGTTGGTCTGGTCCGGGAATCGATCCCACGAACCCACGATCTCCTTATTGGGAGGCAGGAGCTTTAGCCGCTCTTCCACCGTGCACCCCATCTTTGATTATATACAATATTAAAATCTGTTTAATTTTGAATTAAAAATATATATATTGACATAAGGGGTTAAAACAAGTGGCTAAAACACAAATTGTAAAACACAAGTACAAACTTATAACACAAACCAAAGTTAAAGCAACTTACAAAGGAGGGTATAAATAGAGCGCAGAGGCTTTTTTTTTTCTTTCATTCTTGCTCGGACCATCAAAGCGTCAACATCTCTGCCAGTCTACCGGGGGAAGGACCGTGCTGGGGGTCACCAACAATTGTGATTGTTCAGAGTGCTCAAAAATACATTAAATTCTTTACTTGAATGTGTCCACACACCCCAGATATCATCCACGAACATATAATAATGTAAAGGCCTTTTGGAGTAAGATGCCAAAGCTGAGATTTCCCATTCAACCACAAAAAAGGGTTAGGGTTAGGATAGGGGAACTGAACCTGACCCCCAACAAAGTGGGAGGCAGGAGGTGCACGGTCCTTCCCTCGGTGACCCCCCCCCCCCATCAAAGGTGGATTGATGGTGATATCCGCCATAGTTCGTACGTTGACGATAACGTTCAAGGGATTGACGACGTCCTCTGCCGTGGCGTACCACGGTCCATCCATCACCATGAGTTTTACTCATTGAGTTGTTCAATTTTCATCCCTATATGAACTAAAATAAAGTAAATTAAATGTTCTAAAACAAAAGAGAAACTTTATTGTTCTCACTGTTTGTTCCGATGAAGAAAAAGACAAGAACTAGGTTTAAATTTAGTTTTAATTCATTTCGACAAAAAACCCAACACAGTTCATAGTTTATCAAAAACTGACTTGAAAAGAAAACAGATAAACACTGTACAAACACAAGATGGAGAGCAGGTGAGCTGGTGAGCAGCAAGCAAGATCAAAAACCCAAGAAGAGCTTGAGCATCAGGACATCTTCTGAAAGACAAACACCAGGTAGATACCTGGACGGAACAGAGAAGACAGGTGAAGGTTTTAGTTCATTATAAACAGAAAGTGATTTAACTGAGTCAGGACTCAGTCATCCATTACATTCAGTATGTGTAAATGTTTGAAGTCACCTGGTTATTCTGCAGGTTTGTTTTAACCCCTGAATATCTCAGTCATTCTCTAAACCTCAGTCATAACTGCTCATCTTCATCACAGGAGGATGATGAAGGCACCAGGTTTCTATCACCTCTGGATTAACAAAGTGTGGATCTGTTCCATCACCAGTTTCTGTGATAGAACTCAGATCTGAACCAAGATACTGGCTTGACGAGAAACATGACGATTAAACTGTGAAGTTAACGTGAGGATTAAACTGTAACGATTCAATTTAATTTATATAGCACCAATTCATAACAGAAATGATCTCATTGCACTTTTCATATAGAGCAGGTCTAGGGTTAGGGGTTAGCAGGAGGAAAGTGAATACAGTGAAGTTACCTGCAGATGTGGCGACTAGCTCCCTCAAACTTTGCTACATATTTGTTTTAATTTGTTATTTTTTTGTCTTTATTACTGAAGCATGTATTAAATATGACAGAGATACACTCATCAACATTGGAAAAGGAAGCGCAGGGATTGGATTAAGCGCAGTGGACCTTGAGATGATCTCTGCTCACATCTTCCGACCATTCAACCAGATCAGCCGGACCAAACGTCATCGCAAACAGTGTGATCGCCCCAGGGAGAGAAGGAAGAGAGCTAGAATAAGAGCTAAGCTAACCCTCCTAAGGCTATTCCACAACCCAGCCTACTTCTGGCTAATGTCTGGTCGCAGGAAAATAAAATGGATGATGTAAGACTCAGCAAAGAGAAATCAGAGACCTGGCTGCATCACAACATCCCGGATCAAGCTATTGCACTCGGACCATGTTCCATGCCGACAGAACACAAGACTCTGACAAGGCGGACTGTGTTTACATCAATGATGCTTGGTGCTCACATGTAGTCAAAGTTGCTGGACCATGTACCCCAGATGTCAAGATTGTAATGTTAAGATGTCGACCATATTATCTGCTCATAGAGTTCACCACTGTTTTTGATGCTGCTGTTTAGATTCCCCGAGACACGAATTCAAAAAATGCACAACAGGAAATGTAATACGTAATAAAAAGAAGTAAAAAAGAAATAAAAAGAAGTGGCATATCAGAAGCTACTATCGTACATTGTACCAAATGCTATTGCACCTTATAAAAGATATTTTTGCACATTATATACAGATGTTATTGCAAATTTCCTCATTGTATGGAAATACTATTCCAGTTCTTGTCCTGTGGAGTGTTGTGATGATTGGGGGAGACGACACTGTAAAAGGGTCAAACCATAACTGGCCCTCACATCCTATTACAGAGACTGGAACATGTAATTAGCATTAAAGGAGCCGCACTAAGCTGGTTTAAATCCCATCTATCAGATCGATCTCAGTTTGTACATGTTAACGGTGAGTCCTCCGTGCACGCTAAAGTTAGTCACGGAGTTCCACAAGGTTCTGTGCTTGGACCGATTCTATTCACCTCATATATGCTTCCTTTAGGCAATATTATTAGAAAACACTCCATAAACTTTCATTGTTATGCAGATGATACCCAATTATATCTATCGATCAAGCCAGATGAAACTAACCAGTTAGCTAAACTTCAAGCATGCCTTAAGGACATAAAAACCTGGATGACCTGCAACTTTCTGATGTTAAACTCTGAAATAACTGAAGTTATTGTACTTGGCCCCAAACACCTCCGAGACACATTATCTGAAGATATGGTTGCTCTAGATGACATTGCCCTGGCCTCCAGCACCACCGTAAGGAATCTTTGATCAGGATTTGTCCTTTAACTCCCACATGAAATGAACTTCAAGGACTGCCTTCTTTCACCTACGTAACATTGCAAAAATCAGGCACATCCTGTCTCAAAATGATGCCGAAAAACTAGTGCATGCGTTTGTTACTTCAAGGCTGGATTGCAATTCCTTATTATCAGGCCACCCGAATAAGTCCCTTAAGACTCTCCAGTTGATCCAAAATGCTGCGGCACGTGTACTGACAAGAACTAGGAAAAGAGATCATATTTCACCAATATTAACTTCTCTGCACTGGCTCCCTGTAAAATCCAGAATAGAATTTAAAATCCTTCTCCTCACCTACAAAGCTCTTAATGGTCTGGCACCATCGTATCTTAAAGAGCTCATAATACCTTATTACCCGACTAGAACACTGCGCTTCTAGGATGCAGGGTTACTTGTGGTTCCTAGAGTCTCCAAAAGTAGACCGGGAGCCAGATCCTTCAGTTATCAAGCTCCTCTCCTGTGGAATCAGGTCCCAGTTTGGGTTCGGGAGGCAGACACCATCTCCACATTTAAGAGTACGCTTAGGGCTGGTTTGGGTGAGTCCTGAACAATCCCTTAGTTATGTTGCTATAGGCCTAGACTGCCGGGAGACTTCCCATGATGCACCTCTCTCCTCTCTCCTCCTCTCCCTCTCCATCTGTGTGCATTTTTATCTCATTACTGCATGTTACTAACTCGACATCTTCTCTCTCCCGTAGTTCTGTGCTTTCTTGTTTCTCTCCTCTCTCCTTCTGTCGCTTTCAGCAGGTATTTCTGCCTCCAGAGCTGCAGAGTCTGGATCTGTGGTTGTGGGCCACCTGCTGCCCCCGTGTTCCTGCAGAGTCTGGATCTGTGGTTGTGGGCCACCTGCTGCCCCCGTGTTCCTGCTCGATAACTACTACTACAGTTGTTGTTATTGGCTTTGTTACTATTATTGTCATTATTATTCCAATGACTATCATTCCCAATATTATTACTTTATTAATATTAATATTACCACTACCATTACATTGTTATGATTTAAAATTCTAGGTGGAATTTGCATTATGCTTCCCTCTCCACCCCCTTCTATCCCTCTGTCTCTCCCCCTCTCTCTCTCTCAACCTAACACGGCAGCGGCGGATAGCAGCCCACCATTGAGTCTGGTTCTGCCTGAGGTTTCTTTCTGTTAAAAGGAAGTTTTTTTCTTGCCACTCTGGCCAAATGCTTGCTCATGGTGGGAATTGTTGGGTCTCTGTACATAATATAAAGAGTTCGGTCTAGACCTGCTCTATAGGAAAAGTGCAGTGAGATAACTTCTGTTGTGAGCTGACGCTATATAAATAAAATTGTTTTAAAATTCTATGTGGAATTTGCATTGTGCAGCCCTATGTTGTAGAATGACAAATAAATGTACATTGTACCTTAAATATTAAACTGTATCCCTGAAGTTAAGATGAAGATTAAACTGATTAAACTATAACAGTGAAATTAACGTTAAAGAAACTTACTGGTGGCTTCCCACTCAGATCTGCTCAGAGTGCCCTGCACACAAACAAACAAACACTGTTAGATCAAACAGGACCTAACCAGGCAAAACCAGATTGAATCAGTGGGAACCATACTCGAACTGTGTGCTGTCAGAAGACCCACCAGTGGTAGTTTGACTCCAGCTCTGCTACAGTGCTCTTTGGCATGGCAGTACTCTCCTCTGCTGTCTGTAGCCTGTCGACCTCCATCCTCAATGGGAAACGGCTGAAAATATACAAAAAGTTCAACATATTAACTACACAGTAATTTCATATTAACTGCATGGTAAATACATCTTAATTCCAAGTGGCAACCTCCGGGGCTCAAAAATGAAGCAAACGCGGAAGTGTAAAAAGCTGCAGTTCATCGAATGGCCGCTTGAGGCTGGCTCCAAAAGCCAGTCAGTCCCCATAGAGCCCCATGTTAAAATGCCCAGCTTTACAGCAGAAATAAACATGTTTACGGCCTGGTACAAAAAAATGGTTTTGGTCTCTATAGCTAATTTCCCCCTTCATGACAACTGTGAGGGGGTGATTTTTTCTTTATAACTCACCCATTTAAATTATATTAAGGCTTATAAGTTATGCATAATTAAGGACGTGGCTGCTATGAGTGCCCTATCAGGTGGCTTGCCGCTAGGTGGTTCATCAACCAGGCTTCATTCGGCCGCCTCAGCTCCACGTCTTTGCCCATTTTTTGATTACCCGAGTCAGGCACTGCCAAGAGGGCGATGGCCAAAGCAGCCAGGAGCCGCCCACTTTGAGGTTCAAAATGGCTCTTCAGAAACCTATGGGTGACGTCACGGACACTACGTCCATGTTTTTATACAGTACATGGGTAATTCACACATTAAATGCATATAAACCACAGGCAGAATAAGTAGGATTTTCCTACAAAACAATGTATAGGTTCATACAAAAATAATCCCTCTCGATCATCACTTATGACCCACTAGAAGTGTGTGGTGTCTGTATCTGCAGAGCTGCTGCCCTCTGCCTGTAGTTTCTTAGTTTCTTAGTTTGCTGTGTTCAGGACGTTTCTGGGTGTCAACGTTTGGGCAGTGGTGTGTAGCCCCCAGCCAATAGCAGCATGCAGAGTGTGAGGTTGGGACTCTATAAAAACGTAGCGACCAGGTTACATCGCCGTCTCCGTCTCTCTCTTCTGCTTTCTGTGTCATAGATGTATCTCCGGCACTGGCACAGCGCTAAAACGAAGTGTGGAGATAGGTCAGGTCTGAGCTACACACACACACACAGCAGCGGCCAGTATTGGGATCTGGTGGCGCAGGTTTGGTTATTAGCAAATATTGAAAATATTTATTAATACTAATACATTAATGTTTCAAAATTATTAATATGGATTAATAATTACGGGGTACGACCAATAACCAAAATGTGAAAACAGTCTCAAAAAGTGGCTATCCACTTTAAAATGTCAATATTTTAAGTACTATTTTACATTAATAAGGTGGACAGTGAAGGGTGAATCCGAGCACTGACTGTCACAACCAGCTGTTGTTGCAACACATACACAAAATAACCACAGGCAACTACTTTTTAAAAAAGGTACAATAGAGTTTATTTTAAGTTTATTTAAACTTTAGCACCAATCAATAACTTAAACCAACAAACCACTATCATCTACTCTAAACACAATAAACAATCCGCAAACATGAGGAATATGGCAGACGTGACCACGTGGGTGGTCGTCACACGAAGATCCAAAATGCGCGAATTCGTAAAACTCAGGTACAGCTCAGGTAAAAATAAGTTATAAACCTATCTCTGCCCAGACACAGGCTTCTTACTTGATATTGCTTCTTGATAGCGATTTGATGAGTTCAGTCTGTTGGGAATTATCCGGCGGAATACTTTCAGGCTCAGATACCAACAGTGGCCCAGGATGCCGCTTTGTCTGCGGTTTCAACGGCAAAGATGTCCCTCGAGGAGGGAGGCAGCGGAGTCGACTTGGTGCGGAGGAAGCGTGTCGGAGGTTATGCCTTCCTCTGTGAAGAAAACGGGAAATCCGTATCTTCCTTCTGCAGGTGCAGGAGACTGTTATGTGGAGTATAACAATCTCGTTTAAGATCCAAAGGGTGTTCAACGAACATAAGACGTTTCTCATCCAGCGAGTAGAGACTTTGACCTAGGAATTTTCAAAGTTCAACGTTGAGTGTCCCCTGCAGCAACCGAAGTCACAATGGAAAAGGCAGAGAGTGACCAGTGCGCTCTGAATTTATAGGCATTATGACGTCATCTGGGATCCCTGCGCTCCTGTGATGGCTCGTCCAGGAGAAATCGAGGGTTTGGATTCAAGTCAATCTCACACTCAGGTGTGAATTAACAGACTTGAGGAGATTCAGCGCTGTTTCTACTAGTTCCAACTTGTTTCACAAACAGGACCCCTGGTCAAGGGTTCAACTCTCTCAAGCAGGCCTTTCTTTGTTCCCCACACGTGGTGAGGCCCAACAACAGGATGAAGCTGGCTCCTTCCTGCAGGGTTGTGCGGAGGTGTGGGAGATTTTATTTGTGCTTTAGAACATAACTGCCGTGAAACAATCAGAAAATAACGTTTTATTTATCTGATTCACTGCTTTCTTCTTGCTAACGCCCCTCCCTCTCTTCATTCATTCTCTAGCTTTCTCTCTCGCTCTGACCTGGGGAGGAGGGGCCAACTTTGAATCGTGTCCTTACAAACAGCAACCGACAAATCCTACTTTTTCTTTACTAAATTTTCTTCAGCTCATTGGGCTCCAACACATCACTAAACAAATACTGCCATCTACAGGTAACCTGTCGCAACATATCAAGCCTGTTGCAAGAAATCTTGGTGTCCTGTTTGATAGCAGTTTATGTTTTGAGGAACACATCACTGAGCTTGTCCAAACATGTTTCTATCACCTCAGAAACATCGCAACAATCCGACCCATTTTAAATCTTAGTGATGCAGAAACTGTTGTACATCTTTTATCTCCTCACGCCTCGATTATTGTAACAGCCTGTTCACTCGTCTTAATCTAAAAACTCTGACAGACTGCAGACTGTACAGAACTCAGCTGCTCGGCTGTAAACCAGGACCCAGAGGTGCAACCACATCACACCTGGTTCAGCCTCTTTACATCGGCTCCCTGTTGGTTTCAGGACTGATTTTAAGATCTTGTTGATTACTTTTAAGGCTCTTCATGGCTCCAGATTATATTTTAGACCTTGTAATCCCTTATGAACCTTCACATAGTCTGAGATCTTCGGGCAGGGGTCTCCTGTCTGTTCCTGAGTCCAGGATGGAAACTAAGGGGGACAGAGTCAGTCAGAGTCTTCGTTTAAGTCTCGTCTCAAAACGCATTGTTATCTGAAAGCAGATCCTGATTTTACCTGAACTGTTTATTTTATTGCTTTATATTTCGTCATTCACTGTGGTGTTTTATTTCTCCTGTTGTGAAGCGCTTTGTACTTTGTTCTGATAAGTGCTCTATAAATAAAGTTTTATTATTATTATTATTATTATTATTACTTATTCTGCCTTTAAAAATGTACACGTTCACTACGCAGAAATGACATCTACATCTACATGTTAAACACAATTACTGCATGTTAACTGCACATTAATTGTGCAAATTATATATCTGACGTGTTTGTTTGATGTTCATCTGAACAAAATGCAGATTAAATTTATTTCTATGTTTTTATTGTTGTTTATGATACATAAACTGATAAACAAAAAACAAAACCACAGCAAGCAGGTATACCCGGCTCCAACACAATTCCGAAACAAAGGCTCACCAAATCCAAATCCAATGCTAATGATTGATTATTGATTGATAATTAAGTTTTTTTACCGCCAGAGCCGATGTTTATTATTGATTATTTATTGATAAGTTTTACCTCCAGAGCCATCATCTTCATCATGAGACTGCAATGATGCTCCTTTTTCACTTTCTCATTAAAGAACTCAGAGAATCTCTGCTTCAACACCAGACGCATGTTGTAACGCTTCGCCATGCTGAAACAGAGAGAGACAAGAACAGTAGAGTCTTTACACTAGAGTCAATAAAGTGGAGTCACACTCTTTAAAAGGAGTTTTACACTAGTTTTACAGTTAAGGGCTGCTCAGATTTTAGTCAGCAGTTGTTTGTTTTACTCGTTAGTCAAAAGTCTTCTGAACAGACCTCTCCAGCATTAAAACAGTCCTGAAACAGCAATGAAACAGCCCTATTAAATCACTATTAAAAATAAAATCTTACTGTTCAAGAAGAGGAAAGTAGACGAGGAACTCTGGAACGTTGACAACGTCCTCCAGGCTGAAGTGATACTGACATCCGAACTGAGGATAGACACCTTTGGACTGAAAGGAAACTTTAAAAACCTCGTTACCAAACGACAGAGAGTCCGACGCCTCCAAACGTTTACTGTCGAAGAGGAGCAGCAAAAGAAGAAAAAGGAGAGATGAGAGTCATTGACTGTCATTCTTAACTAATCTTTGTATATTTCCAGATAGACATTCAGAGTCACATTAACTCTCCACAGGTTCAGACAGTTTTAAATTCATCATGTGATAATTTCACAGACTGAAGGCAGCATGGATGCAGCAGGAAACACAGCGTAGTGTTATGGATAAATGTTTGTTGTTCTTACACGAGTTCAAAGGCGTCTGGAGTCGTTCCGATGAAGAAACCTCCAGGTTTCAGACGCTCGCAGGCGTTTCTCAGCATCATGTCGGCCTTCTGTTCGCTCTCAAACGAGTAATGATAAACAAACTGACAGCTGCAGATGTCAAACATCAGCTCAGGGTCATCCAGCTTCTCTGACAAAACCTCCTGTGCACACAGGAAAGTTAAAAGGAGTTACAGTAACATTTCTACTGTTTGAAAGTGATTCACAAAGTGTGAGAAGAAACTACGGAGACCCAGAGGGGAAACAAAGGAAATAATAAATATTTGGTTTAATCTGCGGTGATGAACTGATCTAGGTATTGTAGTTCTACCTTGGTGCAGTCTGCTGTGATAAATTGAGCGCTGAAGATTTTCTCGTTAACGTGACTTTTCTTCTTCATGTCTTCGTACCGACTCTGACACTGTTCCACAGACACTCCCGCTATATCTGAAAATAAAAACATTATTGATTATTATTTTATGTTGTCACAACATCTGCAGAACATTATTAGCACTAAAATCAATTACAGTGCATTGATTTCTAAGACCCTTTTGTACAAAGCGAGAGGGGACCAGTCACAGAGGTCTGGGATGCAGAGGTCTGGGGACCAGTCACAGAGGTCTGGGGACCAGTCACAGAGGTCTGGGATGCAGAGGTCTGGGGACCAGTCACAGAGGTCTGGGGACCAGTCACAGAGGTCTGGGATGCAGAGGTCTGGGGACCAGTCACAGAGGTCTGGGGACCAGTCACAGAGGTCTGGGGACCAGCCACAGAGGTCTGGGATGCAGAGGTCTGGGGACCAGTCACAGAGGTCTGGGGACCAGCCACAGAGGTCTGGGATGCAGAGGTCTGGGGACCAGTCACAGAGGTCTGGGATGCAGAGGTCTGGGGACCAGTCACAGAGGTCTGGGGACCAGCCACAGAGGTCTGGGGACCAGCCACAGAGGTCTGGGATGCAGAGGTCTGGGGACCAGTCACAGAGGTCTGGGGACCAGCCACAGAGGTCTGGGGACCAGCCACAGAGGTCTGGGATGCAGAGGTCTGGGGACCAGTCACAGAGGTCTGGGATGCAGAGGTCTGGGGACCAGTCACAGAGGTCTGGGGACCAGTCACAGAGGTCTGGGATGCAGAGGTCTGGGGACCAGTCACAGAGGTCTGGGGACCAGTCACAGAGGTCTGGGATGCAGAGGTCTGGGGACCAGTCACAGAGGTCTGGGGACCAGTCACAGAGGTCTGGGGACCAGCCACAGAGGTCTGGGATGCAGAGGTCTGGGGACCAGTCACAGAGGTCTGGGGACCAGCCACAGAGGTCTGGGATGCAGAGGTCTGGGGACCAGTCACAGAGGTCTGGGATGCAGAGGTCTGGGGACCAGTCACAGAGGTCTGGGGACCAGCCACAGAGGTCTGGGGACCAGCCACAGAGGTCTGGGATGCAGAGGTCTGGGGACCAGTCACAGAGGTCTGGGGACCAGCCACAGAGGTCTGGGGACCAGCCACAGAGGTCTGGGATGCAGAGGTCTGGGGACCAGTCACAGAGGTCTGGGGACCAGTCACAGAGGTCTGGGGACCAGCCACAGAGGTCTGGGATGCAGAGGTCTGGGGACCAGTCACAGAGGTCTGGGGACCAGCCACAGAGGTCTGGGATGCAGAGGTCTGGGGACCAGCCACAGAGGTCTGGGATGCAGAGGTCTGGGGACCAGTCACAGAGGTCTGGGGACCAGCCACAGAGGTCTGGGATGCAGAGGTCTGGGGACCAGTCACAGAGGTCTGGGGACCAGCCACAGAGGTCTGGGATGCAGAGGTCTGGGGACCAGCCACAGAGGTCTGGGGACCAGTCACAGAGGTCTGGGATGCAGAGGTCTGGGGACCAGCCACAGAGGTCTGGGATGCAGAGGTCTGGGGACCAGCCACAGAGGTCTGGGGACCAGTCACAGAGGTCTGGGATGCAGAGGTCTGGGGACCAGCCACAGAGGTCTGGGGACCAGGCACAGAGGTCTGGGGACCAGCCACAGAGGTCTGGGGACCAGCAGCAAAGATAAGAGTAAAATTGTTCAAAAGGAGCTGAAAGCAATAATCAAACAGGTAAAGCGTAAATATAAGGAAAGGGTTGAAGGACAGATTTGTCAGTCAGCCAATAGAACCGCTAAGTTAGCTGTACGGCTAACTGAGCTAACTAGCTAATGGCAGTTAGCAGCAGTTGTGACCTGATATATAATATGCTGCCCCCTATTGATGTGGAGTATGAATTAAACAGGTGGAGAGCAATCTCTGTACCAAACAAACATGTTAATATTAATATGTCTAGTCTAGACCTGCTCTATAGGAAAAGTGTAATGAGATAACTTCTGTTATGAATTGGCGCAATATAAATAAAATTGAATTAAATTGAATGTTTTCTTACATCTGGAGAACAAGATTTATAGGCCTGGCCATTTCTGCAGCACAGTACTTCATTATATTGCTGTTTTGTCACACATTTTACCTTCATCAAAAAATTGCAGCTTCTGCAATTTCGATATTGCACATGGCCATATTGCAATTTCGATAATATTTTGATTATTTGTGCAGCCCTAGTCCAGATCCATAGCACCTTTCAGCTATTAATCATGTCTCAAATGGCTTTTTATGGTATTATTTATTTATTTATTTATTTGTTGTGTACTGTGAATGCAATGTCTATGTTGTTAGTTGTCTGTATGAGTTGATTTGGTGGGAAATAGGTTTCACCACTGGGGATTAATCAAACTAGAAAGCTTATTTAGCTGCAGAGGTAGATGGACTAGTTGTAGAGGTCTGGGGACTAGCTGCAGAGGAAGAGGGACTCATAGAGGTCTGGAGACTAGTTGTAGAGGTAGATGGACTAGTTGTAGAGGTCTGGGGACTAGCTGCAGAGGAAGAGGGACTTGTAGAGGTCTGGAGACTAGTTGTAGAGGTAGATGGACTAGTTGTAGAGGTCTGGGGACTAGCTACAGAGGTCTGGTGGCAGAAAGTGAGGAGGGGTTGCAGTAGTCCAGGTGGGAGATATCAAGTACCTGGATGAGCACCTGGGCTGTGTTCCATGTGAGGAAGGGGTAATATTGTACTGATGTTGAACATAAGGAATCTACAGAGCTGCTGCTGCCATGTTGAAAACAACAAACAGTTTGTCACTAAGGGTCACACAAGAGTCCAAGCTGACATCACCACAGTGTTGTCATAGTGATTAGCATATTTGTGAGCAAGAAACACAAGCTCAGTCTGGTCCAGGTTGAGCTTTAGGTGGTCTACTCTAAGATATCTGCCAGGTGAGCAGCGTTTTGTGACTCCACCTGAGGGTCAGATGGGGTAATGAGAAGAATAGCTGGGTGTCGTCAGCATAGCAGTGGTAGGAGAAGTCATGTGAATATAACAGGACTAGGACTGAGGCGTGTGGACCTCCTGTTATCAGACTGTGTGGTTCAGACACTTATCCTTTCCATGTCAGCCTGAGAGTCTGAGACACCTAACCCTTAAGGGTGGAGAGGAGGGTCAGGTGGTTCACTGGGTTCAACACAATGGATGGGTCCAGAAGTATGAGGACCAGAGGGTCCTGCTATGAAACCAGACCAGACTGATGGGGTCTAAGAGATTCTAGAAGATATCATTCCTTGTTCTTGTTGTAAGATGTAGAGGTTCTGTGGAATAGCTATGGACTAGCACCTGTCTCTGACAGGTGAGCCCCTGACAGGTGTGTGAACCTGGAGAAATCTGATGGTAACAATTAATCAATGAACGATTACCTGCACAGACCAGGTGATTGATCCCTCCTTTCCTCCACTTCAGCAGGTCTCCTCCTTTCCCACAGCCGAGGTCCAACACAGACACCTGCTGAGGCCCCGCCCCCCGCACCTGCTCCAGGATCTCACCTGTCAATCAAACAAACAGCCAATCAAAAAAAAAACTTCAGTGTTTGTCAGGTGTGTTAAGGTGTTTTTCTTCTGTAAAAAGCGGTGATAGCCTGATCTTTATCTGCATATGTATGTGGTATTGATAACATCTGATCAATGAGGACTGATGTATTGTACTGATTAATTATCAGTTACCGATCAGGACGCTCTTCAGCCAGTTGTTGAAGTTCCTCATGAAGAAGATTCTGCTTCGACTACGTGCAGCCAGACCAACTTCCTGCAGGCTGTTGTAGTGACTCGCCACCTTCACACTGTGATCCATCACCTGACAGATCAATAACACATAATAACTTCAGACCATCAATAATCTATCAGATCCATCAGAGTGATTGATAATCAGTCAGTAAATCTACCAGCTTCTTGGTAGGTGAGGCCTCTTCTTCCTCATGTCTCCTCTTCATCCCCGCCTTCTGCCCTCCTCCTCCTCCTCCTGGAGTCACTCCTTCCTCCCCCTCTCCTCCCCTCCGTCTCTCTTCTTCCTCCTTCACTGTTTCTGTCCTGACAGACTGAAGCTCCATCGTTCACACTGAAATCACACAAACAAGAGATCAAGAGATGATAGTTAAACATGTCTCAGGTTTATATACTTATCTCAGTTACTGCAAACTTCACGGAGAACAATGAGGGAAAAACAGCATCACTGGTCTGTTTTAACTGCATATTCTCTGGTCTAGCTCAGCTAAACACACAAAAACACAGAATCCGTCAGCACATTAGCGTGTCGTTCAATACCGAGCCTCTTTGTAACCAGTACCGACACCGTTATCTGCTATGCTGCATGTGTGGATGGGCCCGGCCCTTGGCGAAACAGAGGAAACAGAAACTATCAGGAGCGTAAATGACAACAATATTCTGGCTATAGGCTTTTTTTGTTGCAGTTTTTATAGTCTCTAAAGTTGGATTGAGAATTGAGTTTTGTTCCATCTACTGGAATTGATTTTTGTTGCCTCAGTATATATAATTTATTGTTTAGCTTAAATTCAAATTTTTATTTTGTAAAATTTTATTTATTTTATTACACAGAAAAGCTATATTTTTTAAGCTCCAAGCTGCTTGTTGCCCAGTAACGAAGGTGTGATTTGTGGGGTGTTTCTGAAACGTTTTTACTCATGAAAATAAATCACTAACCACAGTGGGCCTATATAGACTTCATAGTCTATATAGAAACACATTATTTTTCTTATACTGCCTATTGCTGCAGTACCTCTTTTCAGCCTCTGTGTGAAACACACCGTTTTAGTGCCTGTCTCTTTAAGGCCCCCCTTCCGAGAAGCCCAGTCTGCTCCGATTGGTCAGCTCCCATAGGCACCGCCCACTAACGTCCGCATCAGCTCTGCCAGTGTTTTTACCGCCAGGGAATCACTGTGGCTAACAGTTGCACTTCTACCGTGAATATCACCACAATAACCGCTTCTAAACCAAAAACTTCACAACAGCATGTTCGAGCGGGAATCTGACCCGAAATAGTGGGCAAATGAACAACATTGGCAATCAAGATTACAGGTTTCCCTGACATTTTCCTCAGGTAAATACTGCTATTTATATGTCTGTTATAAAATGTTAGCGTAGTATTTATGCATAAAGGCTCTAAAGCGTACACTCTGCTTTAAGTTCGTCTTTACAGGGACATTTATCAGAAATGACCTACAGAGCCCAGTGAAGTAGAGGCCATTGTGAAGAGATACGTAACGCGTTAGCTTGTAATGTTGGGTGGAAAGTATGATATGAAACAAAAAGAAGATATTTATCATTAGTCAAGTAATTATGTCTAGTAAAAACACACCTAATAAATATTATCAAAATAATAGTATAGTGATGGCTGTAGCCACCCGTGTTATCCTCTATGTACACATGTTACATCAGACCAGTGACACCAATAGGCTTCATGCTGTACCATGTCAACATAACTTAAGGTGGAATACTTACAAAGTAAATTGCTATTTTACTTGTCAGAAAATTAACCATATTTATGTTTTAAAATTTGTCAAAGCTGCAGATTCTGTTTGATATCCTTGCAAAATACTGTAGAGAATGTATAACTTGTATTGATTTGTCAACACCATAATAGAGTTTGACTGTGAAACAGAGAAATGTCTTGTGTTGCTTACAGTCACTATTTACTACCTGTAGTAAAGGATTACTAGCAAAACTCACATTTTCATAGGCAGCTGTTAAATGGACAAGGCTTTTTGACACATCTACATGCATGAAATCAAATAAGATTTTCGTAAAAACATTTGTGAAAGAACATGGTATATTTCTCTAATACCACAGGACCCCTACTACTAAATTTAACAATGACCAAATCTCTCCTTTAAAATAAACTTTATTCATAGCCAATGCAATGGAAATATAAAAACAGTGTATATATAATGCACAGAGTGGAAAAGCTGTAACTTTTATGTAAAAAGTCCAGATCATGTCCTCCATCGGGGTAAAGGGTTTCTTGTGTCAGCTGGTACTGGAGCTCTCGGGTCACAGTGGTCATCCTGACGTGTGCTGTGGATTTAGAGACTTCCTGATGCTGCTGGACGCTGTGTTATCGTCAGGCCTTGACTGAAGCACAACACCTGCCCAGCAATAACTTCCTCCTCTGATGGTTTCTCAGACTGTGAGGAGTCTGGTGGGTCCAGGAACACCTTACAAACACGAAGTTCATCGGGTCACTAAGATAACCTGCAAAACATGGCAGAGTCAGTGTTACTTGTACATTATACTGTCATGATGTTTTATCAGTGCCAACCACATACAACTGCAGATAAATCTGGTCTTGAATTAAGGAGAAGCATGTAGGTCTGTAGTGATCACAGTACTAATTTCAAGGTAATTACATTTTTGAACGTATTGAAAATCATACCTTCGGGATTTCTAAATACCCTGGTATACCGTAATACCCTGATACCGCCCCAGGCCTAGTCCATAGACATATGATTTGGGAATAACTATTTCCAGCACTCAGTCAAAAGTATCAAGAGAACCTGAAGCAATATTTAACATTTGGATACCTACAAACTTTATATTTTAGCTTTAACATTACAGATAGCAAAACCATATATGACAAACTGTGTGCCAAGTTGAACTATTGCCCATTATAAACAAAAATGTAAAGGAAATAATAAAACTTAGCAGCTAAACTAAAATAAACATTCATTCAATTTTATTAACCTCTACTTCTGACGTGATTCTTCAGTGTCCTTTGGTCTGGCAGCCAATACTCCAGGAAGGTCTGGCCTGGGAACAAGGTCTAATGGATCCATTTAAATAAACATTAGGAAATGGGTCGGGTTGGAGATAGGGTGGTAATATTACTATTCCTGTCACTACAATCAGCAAAATGTATCTACACAAAGTTCAGAAACTCTGCTTTGCTCCAAGGACTGCATAATTTATTTTTATTGCAAAATGTGGATCATAACATAGCTACAGTCACACTTTCCTGCTCACCCAGCTCTGCGCCAATCAGCACACCTCTGTCCACCCTGCCCCTCCCTCACTCCGCTGGTTTACCGTTGGCCTGCACACTGCAGCTACAACACTACTGCTACCTAAAACTGTCATGGCCGCGCAAATGGCAAAGTCCTTGCTCTTCAATACAACTGCTAACAAAACTTTCTGCCCTTAACGTTACAGTTACCAACATAAGTTTGTTTACGCTGTCTTTCCCTCCAGCGGATAGTGATGCACTCACAATATCTAGTCCTCTTGGCCCAAGACTTACAATATTACAAACCAACTAAAATAGTAGGCGACACCATCATAGTGTTTGCTTTGGAGTCACATTACAGTTACAGCACAAACTAATGTTATAACATGCACACAGCGAGCACGCCATGTTCTCGCACACATATGTACTAGCTAGCTAACCCTTGGCAAAAACGAAATCATCAACTCAGTAATCTACGTTATTAAAATGTTTTTTACTCACCGTATCAATGCTTGGGGAAGGGTCCCGGATCATTGGAATGGATCCTTTCTTCAATATTCGATATTATTATTTCGATAGTCGTCCAGCATCGTACAGCCCCTGATTCTGTAACGTTATGCACTCTGGTGTAAAATGTGCTGTACACTCTCAAAAAGACTTGGGACAGGCCGAGGCAAGTCTCCAAAAATAAATCCATCCACTAGTCTGTGACCTTTTTTCCCTTTTGGAAGGCTGTGCAGTGATTTGCTTGATGCACTGCAGCCAGAAATAATGCACTTTTCATGGCTGGTTTTCAGCAACATGGCTACACTCTCTCGCAGTTCGCAGTTCACATTAGAAGTCGGCAGTTCGCAGGGTTATGGGATTTTTTAGCTCAATCGACTATTGGTTATCTGTTTCGACGTCGAAACTTGAAGACATGCTGCCAAATTTAATAAAACAATTTTGGAACTTGAACTTAACCACTGCATTTGCAAGAATATTTATTTAAAATAAAAAATTAAATTCATCAAGTAGTGCGATATTTTCACTCTTGCCTTGTCCTTTCATCATGTGGACAGATAGGGGACGCAATCGTACACAACAAAACGAAAGGTTAAATGCTAATTTAAACATGCCAGAATTAAATCCCCCTTTCAGTAACATGGAGAGCGCCACTCAGCCAGGCGTGCCCAAACACTTATTTATAAACTTCAATATTTAATAGGAAATAATCACAAAATGCCTATTTGTCAGATTGAGAAAACAGTCTGCTTTGACGATGGACTTCTGTCTTCTTTTTCTGCTTTCCTGTGGAGGGGTCATCTGCGGCGTGTTGCCCCTCTTTCACCCACATCTCTGCAAATCTCCGGGCACGGAAGGGGGCAAAATAGACTATTGAAATAGACTATTGGTGTCTACCTTGTTGAGCTTGTTGTCCTTTGGTTTTAGCCATATTCATGTCTATTTCTGTGTATGTACATAGAGAGCAATGAAAAATGTATGTGTACACATAGCTGGCCAATAAAGCTGATTCTGATTCAGATTAACCATGCGAGTGTCACAGGTGCACTGCACCTCTGGTTATATATACTTATAGATCCGAGTAGTACACTCTTTTGTTGCTCTTGGCAGCATTACAGACACCCACATTCTTTGAATTTCCCCCATGCAACCAGATAAATAGATCACAGCAGCTCTCAAATTACTGTCGTGACCTCAGCAGATTGTTATAATAGTTGTGATGATGGTGGTGGTGGTGGTGGTGGTGTGTGTTTAGCGTCTCTGTTGGTTCTTAATCAGATTTCTGTGCACTTGAACTGAACACAAACAGTAAACAGAAACATGTGACTGGTCTGTGTAGAAATGGTCTGACCGGTACTGTTACTGGGAGGTCCAGTGGAGAGGACTGGTTATTACATCAGTGACTTACAGAGGAAACAGAGCTGCGTTTAGTTAAACTATCAGGAGAAACACACAAACCTGTTATAATGTCATTCAGAATGTATTCAGTTTGAACCGCTAACGTTAGCTGTTAGCTGTGAGCAGGCTAACACTCCTCAAGTTAAATAAAACATTCAGTCTGAGATAAACCGGAACCAGCCGGAAACACGAACTGGATTTAAATGTGTCAGCTGATAATAAACAAGAACTAAACCCGGTGTTAACGTGAAAAATGTCTTAAAGGTTAATAAAAATAAAATAATAAACTCACGGTGCTCTGTAGACAGGACGCGTGCGCTCTCGGTAGCTTCCGGGTGTGCTTGCGTCATATTTCTGCATCACATGCGACAACATGGCGGCGATATAAAAAGACGTAAAAAAAACCTGGTATTTCAGAAGAGAAGTTTGGTTTATTGCCTTGATCTGATAAACATATCGATTATATATAGTATTCAGTTTGGTTATGACCTCACTAATCTGTAGGAACTGTTGGACTGACAGTATTGATCACTTTATCGATCACTTTGATTATTAAGTGATGCAGAGCAATCATATCTGCTGTGACACTAAACTCCTTAAAGAAATCATTTAATTTATTATTTCCTTGTTGATTTGAAAATCTACAAAAGTCATAAAACACATGTTTACATTAAACTTTAGTTATTAAAGTGTACTGTTAAATTCGGCTCAGAAATCAGCAGAAATTTATTTTTAGTTTCTACTTTGAAACTGAAAAGCTGCTGGTTTTAAGAAATCTGCAGGTGTCAGTCAGTTCATCAGTGTTGATCAGTCAGTGATGTTTTTGGGTGAATAAATAAGATCAACCAGAAAACAGACTGTTGGATGAAATCTTTCAGAAAATCAGATTTTATGTTTTTTGGGGTCTCTGTTTGTTTGTGAAAATAAACTGAGGAAATATGAAATTAAACACCTAAACTTAAACACGAAACATGTTGTTTTGTGGTTCTTCTTAAAACTAGGTTCTGTCTGATCATGTGACTGCACAACAACAACAACTGAGGTCTGAGTGTTTTCTTTATTAATCTAAATAAACATTTTGTCTACAAAACATTTTGAAATAGTAAAAGTTTGATGTCTTCAAATGTTTTGTACCACAAACAGTCTAAAAACCCAAAGAGGTTCAGTTTACTTCACATTTAAGAAAATTATTAAATTTGTGTTACTGTGACTGTCTGCCTATTTAAATATTTATGTTTCATCTGTTAACCTTTGTTTTTTGTGTAATTTTACTTTTTATTTTAATGAAACATAATATTTGTACCCGGTTTAAATTAGTGTTGATGAATGGATTTATAACACAAGACAAATACTCACATGCCAATACTCATTTTATCTTGATTATCTTGTTTTCATAATTGGTGAAAGCCAAAATCTTGATTGAAAGTAAAACTCAATCGCCCAGCCATAGTTCAGGTTGTATTTTCCGCCTCACAGTTTGACTGAATTCAGCTGGAAACTGATGTATAAACAGAGTAAAAAGTTCTGGTGTCTCAGACAGAAGAAGCATTTCCAGACTCCTGATTTTACAGTGTAGATGTTGTAGTGTTTTTTACAGTGTAGATGTTACGGTGTAGGAGTTGCAGTTTTTTTCACGGTGTAGGTGTTACAGTGTAGGAGTCGTAGTGTTTTTCACAGTGTAGGTGTTGTAGTGTTTTTTACAGTGTAGGTGTTACGGTGTAGGAGTCGTAGTGTTTTTCACAGTGTAGGTGTTGTAGTGTTTTTTACAGTGTAGATGTTACGGTGTAGGAGTTGCAGTTTTTTCACGGTGTAGGTGTTACAGTGTAGGTGTCGTAGTGTTTTTCACAGTGTAGATGTTACGGTGTAGGAGTCGTAGTCTTTTTCACAGTGTAGGTGTTGTAGTGTTTTTTACAGTGTAGATGTTACGGTGTAGGTGTCGTAGTGTTTTTTACAGTGTAGATGTTACGGTGTAGGAGTCGTAGTGTTTTTTACAGTACAGGTGTTACGGTGTAGGTGTCGTAGTGTTTTTCACAGTGTAGGTGTTGTAGTGTTTTTTACAGTGTAGGTGTTACGGTGTAGGAGTCGTAGTGTTTTTCACAGTGTAGGTGTTGTAGTGTTTTTTACAGTGTAGATGTTACGTGTAGGAGTCGTAGTGTTTTTCACAGTGTAGGTGTTACGGTGTAGGTGTCGTAGTGTTTTTTACAGTGTAGGTGTTACGGTGTAGGTGTCGTAGTGTTTTTTTACAGTGTAGGTGTTACGGTGTAGGTGTCGTGGTGTTTTTTACAGTGTAGGTGTTACGGTGTAGGTGTCGTAGTGTTTTTCACAGTGTAGATGTTACAGTGTAAGAGTCGTAGTGTTTTTTACAGTGTAGGTGTTATGGTGTAGGAGTCGTAGTGTTTTTTACAGTGTAGGTGTTGTCGTGTTTTTTACAGTGTAGATGTTACGTGTAGGAGTCGTAGTGTTTTTCACAGTGTAGGTGTTACGGTGTAGGTGTCGTGGTGTTTTTCACAGTGTAGGTGTTACGGTGTAGGTGTCGTAGTGTTTTTTTACAGTGTAGGTGTTACGGTGTAGGTGTCGTGGTGTTTTTTACAGTGTAGGTGTTACGGTGTAGGTGTCGTAGTGTTTTTCACAGTGTAGATGTTACAGTGTAAGAGTCGTAGTGTTTTTTACAGTGTAGGTGTTACGGTGTAGGAGTCGTAGTGTTTTTTACAGTGTAGGTGTTGTCGTGTTTTTTACAGTGTAGATGTTACGTGTAGGAGTCGTAGTGTTTTTCACAGTGTAGGTGTTACGGTGTAGGTGTCGTAGTGTTTTTTACAGTGTAGGTGTTACAGTGTAGGTGTTGTAGTGTTTTCCTCAGTGTAGGTGTTGTAGTGTTTTTTACAGTGTAGATGTTACGGTGTAGGAGTCGTAGTCTTTTTCACAGTGTAGGTGTTGTAGTGTTTTTTACAGTGTAGATGTTACGTGTAGGAGTCGTAGTGTTTTTCACAGTGTAGGTGTTACGGTGTAGGTGTCGTGGTGTTTTTCACAGTGTAGGTGTTACGGTGTAGGTGTCGTAGTGTTTTTTTACAGTGTAGGTGTTACGGTGTAGGTGTCGTGGTGTTTTTTACAGTGTAGGTGTTACGGTGTAGGTGTCGTAGTGTTTTTCACAGTGTAGATGTTACAGTGTAAGAGTCGTAGTGTTTTTACAGTGTAGGTGTTACGGTGTAGGAGTCGTAGTGTTTTTTACAGTGTAGGTGTTGTCGTGTTTTTTACAGTGTAGATGTTACGTGTAGGAGTCGTAGTGTTTTTCACAGTGTAGGTGTTACGGTGTAGGTGTCGTAGTGTTTTTTACAGTGTAGGTGTTACAGTGTAGGTGTTGTAGTGTTTTTTACAGTGTAGGTGTTACGCTGTAGGTGTCGTAGTGTTTTTCACAGTGTAGGTGTTACGGTGTAGGTGTCGTAGTGTTTTTTACAGTGTAGGTGTTACGGTGTAGGTGTCGTAGTGTTTTTCACAGTGTAGGTGTCGTAGTGTTTTTTACAGTGTAGGTGTTACGGTGTAGGTGTCGTAGTGTTTTTTACAGTGTAGAGTAGTAGTTCAGCGTGTAGGTGTAGTGGCAGTAAACGGGCAGCAGGTGGCGCTGTGACTCTGTCATTGTCACGGAAAGTTTTCAAGAGTAAAAACAAACATTCAGACGGTCGATGATGTTTTAATGGAAACATCTAATTTATTCAGTGATCATTTTAAAAGCTTTCATCTCAGATATGTATGTATATTAAATGTGTTATTTCTATGTAATTCATAGGCTATATTATATATATAATATGTATCATTCATATAATGACAATAATAGGCCTACATTTTATTTATAGAGCGCCTTTCAGGGCACTCACAGACACTTTACATAAGTTCAAATGGTCATAATTTATATATATACTATTCATAAACAGCTAACTCCTAGCTTTTGAATGGAATGAATGTGATTTGGTTATACGTCCTTTAAATCACATTAAATGTGATTTGAGAAAACACAGAATATAAAGACTAAAGGAACATACTGGAGAACCCATCTCATCCCCTGCATGTACCGGCAGTAACCGTCTCGTCCTGCTGAGCGTTTGAAGCGTTCCTTCGAACCAACGTAACGCCGTAACGACTTCAGTCTCAGCCAACTCTGTGGTTTCTGAGGCCACAGCAGGATGGTACCGTACTACACTGTGCCGACTATACATGCGGACACGATTTATAAGTTTTTATACATTTTATATTATATTGATGCGTACCACTGCACATGTATCTTACATATTTTTCTTAGTATTTTTTACTATTTTTTATTGTATTCCTTATCTATTCATTATTTATTATTCATTTTCTATTCCCTACATATCCCTGCTGTTGTGAGACTCAAATTTCCCCTCGAGGTTAAATAAAGAGCTACCTACCTATAAGACAGGTAGATTCAGCTTTATTGTGTAAAAGTGCTGAGACAACGAAATGCAGTTTAGCATCTGACCAGAAGTGCAAAAAGCAGTAATGTACATATGTATAGAGGTATATATAAGTAAACCGTAAGGGGTACACATTACTACGCTAAGATGTATACAGTATGAACAAAAGTCTTTACAGGAACGTCTGCGGCTTAAAATAATGTGAATGTGCCCTTTAATGATGCCAGTGTTGGAGCTGCTCTGACGTGACACAGTGAAATCACAGATAAATAAACAGCTGATGAGAGGATTATCAATGATTTATATTTATAAAACTGATCTGTGTTCACACACAGCTTTATGAATATATTCGATAAAAATATAATGTATATAAATATATTTATTCCTCTCTCTCTGACGACTGATTAAAACAACTTTATTTTATACTCTGAGATTCAAAGTGTCTGAGTTTACAGCAAATGAGTCTGAAAAGATTCACAGACATGAATATTTTGAACTCTAGTTGCTCTATGGAGCTTTTTTTAGTAACTGTTTAAAGATCGACTGAACCAGACTTCACTCAGAAAATGACCTTTAATCCACAGCATTATGTGACCATGTAAAAGATGTCTCAATGTGAATATAATATAATATTATAATAATTTAAATGAGTGAGGTCTTCAGTCCTGAGCTCAGTTTAACCCCTCGTGGTCTAGCAGCCTCACAGACTTGACATGATGACAGTGAACAGGCTTTAGATTCAGCCTGATTCCTGCTGCTGGTTTCACACAATTCTACGGATCTACAGGTGAAACATGTTCACCTGATGGCAGGTAGTAAACAGGTGTGTTCATTCTAACATCAGCTCAGAGCTCAGTGTATCCCACAATGCACTGCTGCGTCACACTAGCCCAGCTGTTTAATGAGTCTATAAACAATAATCAGACATGAAGAAGTTAAAGTTTATAACATGTTGGATTCAAACTGAATAAAATTATTAACATTTAAACACTAAAGTTACAACAGAACCTCCACAGATGGTTTTATCACTCAATATTAACAATAATATCACATATCTGTCAACATAAATATTAAATAAACTTTTATCAGAGATTTTGAGAAATATGTTGCATCCTTAAAAATGTTATCAGACAGAAACCATCAAAATAAAATCATGTTATAATTTTTTATGTTAGTAAGTAGTAGTTAGTAGACTCACATTCTTTTAGATAATTTAATATCTTTATTAATTGTATTTCTCTGTTTTACTGTCGTCTGAGCAGGAGGAAAGTGAACATACAGTAGCACAATGCAAATTCCACGTAAAGATTTAAAATAATAGTAATGTAATGGTAATGATAGTGGTAACAATATTAACATTAATAAAAATAATAACAGCAATAATAATGATAATAATAGTAATACGACTAATAATAATAAGTGTAGAATTGGTTGGCGAGCAGGAACATGGGGACAGCAGGTGGCTTCAAAACATGTCTGTAAAATGAACCAGACTATTGACTGGAGTTCCCCTTCAGACTGACGGTCTCACTGTGTCAGTGTGAGTGTTTCTAATAAAAAGTGACAGTAAACTGAAGGTAAAATAAACCTGATCAGTTCTCCACACACTGATAGTGTCTGATCAGTTAGTGTTGTTGTTTCAGCCTGGATGACGCAGACAGACACAGTGTGCTTCAGGTTCATATCAGCTGATCCCGGATCAGTTTCCTACAGTGATCCTGTCTGGTATGTCTGTAATTCATCCTGCTGATGGAGATCTGAGAGATGAGACTTATTACTCTGCTGGCAGACGCTCCGGCTCGCCGCCGTCCAGCCGAACGTTCGCCGACTCACGTTAAAGATCAGTTACCATCCAGAAAACTAATGACAGTCTGAATTCTTCACTTTAATGAAAAGAACTAAAACATCTCAGAGAACACTTCCTTATAAGGCCGTCCTATCTGGTCATGTGACACATCAGGTAAAATAAACAGCCAGCTCGACCTTGAAGCAGTTTGACCTTTAACCTGACAGTCAGCTGCGTCAGACACAGATCAGATCTGAGGTCAGCGGAGAGAGTCGAGGGAAAGTGCCGCAGCTAACGGCCAGGCTGTTATCATTAATGATTCTACTGTCGACTACTTTCTTGATTTTTTTCAAACATGTTTGATATTTGTGACTGACGTCGACGACCGATGACGTCACTTGTGTTTTGGAGAGGGAGACGTACCTGTAAATAAACAGCTTTACCTGAAGTTAGCTTTGTTTTACAAAGTTCATTCAGCTCCATCCAGGATCTCACCCAACGCTCAGCTTTTTTCAGTCTTTTTTGGACTTTTCAGCTCAAATTTTCTTTAATAGTCTCGACTAGTCTTTACCAGCCTGTACCAGTTTCTACTTTCTACCACTCTCTATACCACGATGCAATAACCCCCACTAGTCTGTACCAGGTTTGGCCAATCTGTATCAGTCTCTAATGTTCTCTAGTAACACACAACACCTCAGCAGTGGTGGGTAAGGTAACAACACCACCTTAATTTTCTGAGGAGGCTAAGGAAAGCCACCCTCCCCCAAAAGCTGCTTGTCAGATTTTACAGATGCACCACAGAGAGTATCCTAACAAACTGCATGACAGCCTGCTATAGCAGCTGCACCAAAGCTGACAAAAAAGCTTTCCAGCGGGTTTTGAAAACAGCACAAGACATTGTTGGCATTGAGCTGCCATCACCAGAACATCTTCACAGCCCCCGCTGTGTGAGGAGGGCTAAGAACATCGTAAAAGACATTACACACCTTGGACACCATCCGTTTAAGCTCCTCACATCAGGCAGGCGCTTCAGATCAATCTGCTCAAATAGACACAAATAGACTGAAAAACAGCTTTTCTCCCAAAAGCTGTGGCACTATTGAACTCAGACATCTACTCAGCCTGATAAGACAGATGTGCTGCCATCATTGGAGCACATGCAATATTTACTTACATGTCACTTCAAGCCACTAATTATGTGCAGTATTTATACACCAACCACACGTCATTCAACACGGCGATACACCATCACTCCATATCTGTCGCACTGCACCTTTACTGCACTTTTGCTGCTGATGCTTTTTGCACCCTTGTTAGTTGTATTTTATACTATATATTGATTACATTTTGTACTTTCATTGCTTAGATTCTGTACTTTTTATCGCTGATATTTTATTTTTCTTATTCCATTCTTGTCTTATTTATTTTTTGTGTATGTGTAAAGTCTTAAACACAAATGCACCATTTAAGGTTGATGCAATTGCAATTTCAATGGGCTTGCACAATGACAATAACATTCTTGAATCTTGAATCTAATGTTCCCTACTAGTCTTTACCAGTCTATACTAGTCTCTAATGTCTCTAAAGTCTAAAGTCTCTTCGGTGAAAGAGAGAAACATGAATTCAGAAGGTGTACAGCTGTATTTTTCAATTTGATAAGGAAAATAGGTGTAAGAATATTTATTTTGTTTATTTATTAGACAAAAAAAGCTAAGAGAGCCTGTGTAACATAGCGACCATGCAACTCGCACACATCTTCTAGCTGGAACTACCTGTCCTGAGCTATTCTATCAGACTATCGCCTCTCGAGGCACAAGTGGTATTACAACCAGCCCGTCCTTACCAGAAAAACGGCCATATAGGTCAATTGTGCAAGCCGGTTATTAAGACCCATATTTACGTGTAATGTTAGGCCACAACCTCTAGTGGCCATAGTAATTATGATGGGAACAAAGGAGGAAGTCAGCTGACGGAGCATAAAGAGCGACAAAGTTAACATTAGGAGGTGGCTGGGGTCGTGGATGGTTCAAACAAACACAGGACTTTCAACCAGGAGACCGGGGTTTGTTTCGAGTGTGAAATGAAGTCAACTTTGACTTAATTAAAAATTTAAGTTAAATCACGTTACATAAGTGACTTACGTAATTTATTTTAACCAAAACCACAATCTTAGTAGTAGTTTTGTTTCCTAAACCTACCCAAACTGCACAACATTAATCACGTGACATACGTAACGTACTTAAGCGGTACTCCTGTCACTGGTACTTTCCAACGCACATATATGTTGTTTTGCTATCTGCTATACATTTAAACGTACACTACTTCTGCTCAAGCACTCATGGCTCTCTCCTTATTTTAATGGTTTTCTCGTTGATCCCACAGTTTACACGCTATTAATTTTTGCTAGCTACCATTCTGTAGCTTAGCAGCTAGCAATGGCTTCTCTCTCTCACTCTCCTGCTCGGTGTGTCAAATGTTTAGCTATTCCTCTGCCTCCTTTAGTGATAATGGTACATTTAATAAATGTAGTTACTTAGTAATTGGAAACGCGGTTCCATACCATGGGAACTCAATCATTAGCTGCAGTAGTTAGCCAGCTTCCAGTAGCCAGTGCGGACCAAACAGAGGTAGCTCCTGTTAGCCGTCTCCAGGTAGGCTGGGTGACTGTCCGAAGGAAGCATAACCCTAAGCAGAAGCCCACGGTTCACCACCAACCTGTTCACGTTTCTAACAAGTTCTCCCCACTCAGCGACACACCCGCTGAGAAACCAACTCTGATTATTGGCAGCTCCTTTTTGAGAAACGTGTTAGCGACAACAGCGACCATAGTCAAATGTAGTCCTGGGGCCAGAGCGGGAGACACTGAATCCTATTTAAAACTGCTGGCTAAGGAAAAACATAAATACAGTAAGATTGTTATTCACGTTGGCGGTAACGACTCCCAATTACACCAATCGGAGGTCACTAAAGTTAATGTTGAGTCGGTGTGTACATATGCAAAGATAATGTCGGACTCTGTAGTTTTCTCTGGGCCCCTGCCAAACCTGACCAGTGATGACATGTTTAGCCGCATGTCTTCATGCCGCTGCTGGCTGTCGAGGTGGTGTCCAGCAAACGATGTGGGCTTTGTAGATAACTGGCGGACCTTCTGGGGAAGACCTGGTCTGATTAGCAGAGACGGCATTCATCCCACTTTGGATGGAGCAGCTGTCATATCCAGAAATCTGGCCGAGTTTATTAGTGGACCTAAACCATGACAACTCAGAGTTCAGACCAGGAGGCAGAGTTGCAGTCCTGCACGCTTCTCTGTGCTTCCAGAGCTGTTACCCCCCAAAACTCCATAGTGACAGTGTCTGCCCCCCAACCACTTAAATTAATTAAGTTAACAGGAGAGGAGTTATACATAAAAACAAAAACGCTGAAAGAGCACAACAAAACAGGAGAATTAAATGTGGACTCTTAAACATCAGATCTCTGTCATCTAAAGCTGCACTGGTGAATGATTTAATATCAGAGTTTCATATTGACTTATTCTGTCTCACTGAAACCTGGCTGGGTCATGAAGAATATGTTGCCTAAATGAATCCACTCCGCCCAGTCATGTTAATACTCACGTTCCTCGAGGCACCGGCCGAGGAGGTGGACCTGCAGCATCTTCGACTCAAGCCTATTAATCAACCCAAAACCTAAACTAAATTATAACTCATTCGAAAGCCTTGTTCTTAGTCTTTCACACCCGACCTGGAAAACATGACAGCCAGTTCTATTTGTTATAGTGTACCGCGCTCCTGGTCCTTATTCTGAGTTTTTATCTGAAATCTCAGAGCTTTTATCAAGTTTAGTCCTAAAAACAGAAAGTAATTATTGTAGGTGATTTCAATATTCATGTGGACAATGAAAATGATGCTTTAGTACTGCATTTATCTCATTATTAGATTCGATTGGCTTTTGTCAGAGTGTCCATAAACCCACTCACTGTTTTAACCACACCCTCGACCTTGTTCTGGTATATGGCATTGAAATTGAACATTTAATAGTCTTTCCACAGAATCCTTCATTATCGGACCATTATTTAATAACTTTTGAACTGCTGTTACTGGACTACACGCCATTAGGCAAAAACTCCTACTCTAGATGTCTGTCTGATATTGCTGTAGCTAAATTTAAGGAAGCGATCCCATATGCATTTAATTCAGTGTTATGTCTCAATATAACAGAGGACTCTTATGCAAATCACAGCCCCTCCCAAATTGACCATCTAGCTGATAGCGCTGCAGGCTCACTGCGAACGACACTCGATTCTATCACCCCTCTAAAAAAGAAGATAATAAAACAAAGAAGGTTAGCTCCATGGTATAACCCCCAAACCTGCAAAATTAAAGCAAACATCATGAAACCTTGAAAGGAAATGGCGTTCCAACAAGCTGGAAGAATCTCGTTTAGTCTGGCAAGATAGTCTTAAAACATACAGGAAGGCCCTCCGTAATGCCAGAGCAGCTTACTACTCATCATTAATAGAGGGAAATAAGAACAACCCCAGGTTTCTTTTCAGCACTGTAGCCAGGCTGACAGAGAGTCACAGCTCTATTGAGTCATGTATTCCTATAGCTCTCAGTAGTAGGGACTTCATGAGCTTCTTTAATGATAAAATTTTGACTCTTAGAGACTAAATTCATCCCATCCTGCCATCAAACGGTACAAATGTATTTGATAAAGCTTATAGTTAGGGCTGGCTCGGGTGAGTCCTGAACCATCCCTTAGTTATGCTGCTATAGGCCTAGACTGCCGGGAGACTTCCCATGATGCACCTCTTTCCCCTCTCCTCCTCTCCATCTGTATGTATTTTTATCCCATTACTGCATGTTACTAACTCGACATCTTCTCTCTCCCGTAGTTCTGTGCTTTCTCGTCTCTCTCCTCTCTTCTTCTGTCGCTTTCAGCAGGTATTTCTGCCTCCGGAGCTGCAGAGTCTGGATCTGTGGTTGTGGCCACCTGCTGCCCCCGTGTTCCTGCAGAGTCTGGATCTGTGGTTGTGGCCACCTGCTGCCCCGTGTTCCGGCTCGACAACTGCTACTACAGTTGTTGTTATTGGCTCTGTTACTATTATTGTCATTATTATTCCTCTCAACCTAACACGGCAGCGGCGGATGGCTGCCCCCCCTGAATCTGGTTCTGCTCGAGGTTTCTGCCTGTTAAAGGAAGTTTTTTCTTGCCACTGTGGCCAAATGCTTGCTCATGGTGGGATTTGTTAGGTCTCTGTAAATAACATTATAAAGAGTTCGGTCTCAACCTGCTCTATAGGAAAAGTGCAATGAGATAACTTCTGTTGTGAATTGGCGCTATATAAATAAAATTTTATTGTATTGAACTCAATAAATTGCAACACAATACATAGACGTCTTTGACATGACGTCAGAACAGTTCTTCACATTCTGTTGATAAAGTTAGTTCATTTTTTAAAATGTTATAAACTAAAATGCTGGTCACATCTTATTCCCTTTTAAACACAGTTTAAACACTCTTTCGTTCCTGACCTAACACGTGTGCTCCTTCCCGTACATGCAGAACATACGAAGGCAGGACAAAGAAACACACACACACACTCACATTCACACGCTCACACACACACTCTCACATTCACACGCTCACACACACACTCTCACATTCACACGCTCACACACACACTCTCACATTCACACGCGCACACACACACTCTCACATTCACACGTGCACACACACACACACTCTCTACTGGACTTTACCAGTCTCTAATGTTCTCTACCAGTCTGTAGTAGTCTTTACCAGTCTCTACTAGTCTCTCATGTTCTCTACTGGACTTTACCAGTCTCTAATGTTCTCTACTGGACTTTACCAGTCTCTAATGTTCTCTACCAGTCTGTAGTAGTCTTTACCAGTCTCTACTAGTCTCTCATGTTCTCTACTGGACTTTACCAGTCTCTAATGTTCTCTACTGGACTTTACCAGTCTCTAATGTTCTCTACCAGTCTGTAGTAGTCTTTACCAGTCTCTACTAGTCTCTAATGTTCTCTACTGGACTTTACCAGTCTCTAATGTTCTCTACTGGACTTTACCAGTCTCTAATGTTCTCTACCAGTCTGTAGTAGTCTTTACCAGTCTCTACTAGTCTCTCATGTTCTCTACTGGACTTTACCAGTCTCTAATGTTCTCTACTGGACTTTACCAGTCTCTAATGTTCTCTACCAGTCTGTAGTAGTCTTTACCAGTCTCTACTAGTCTCTAATGTTCTCTACTGGACTTTACCAGTCTCTAATGTTCTCTACTGGACTTTACCAGTCTCTAATGTTCTCTCAGGCCACCCCCAGCATGAATGATGCAGTTAAACAGAAAAAAAGAGAAGAAAAGATTAGTTTAAAAAATGAAGTAGTTCATTTAGAAAAGGGGAGGGTGGTAAATATGTTCACATATTACAGTGATGGACGGTAATACTTGATAGAGTGGAAGTGGAGGTGAGATGGGGAGGTGGACAGTGACATATAAAGGTTAGGGTTAAAAATAAATAAGTAATGAAGAGATACTGGAGTGCTGTTGGTGTGCTGATTAGTTTGTATGTATTTCACAATGGTGTACATCAATAATAGTGATAATAGGAGAGGGTTGTAATGTAAAGTAATGTGTTTGTTGTATGTTTATGCGTGTCAGGGGGCTAATAGTTGCATGAGTAACGATTCTGGCTTATACACAGTGGGGTGTATGGCTGTAGGATTTACTGGCTACATCCCAGTCCACCAGCAAGCCAGCTTGGGCAGTCTGGACTGTGACTGCCCTCCTCCATGCCCTCCCAAACATGGAAAAAAAACCTCCCCCTTAAGGAGCTTTCTCCCTCCTGTTAGTCGCATGAATTGATGTTGAATACATGGCTGGTGTGGTCATCCTTAGGAAGCATGTCCACAAACTGCTTCCCCCAAACCAATAACAGCGCAGTTGTTATCCAGCCGTTATCGGACACCTTCACCACTGTGTTGGGGGTAACGTTATAAACCATTCTGCTTTTAGCCTCTTGGCTTTGAAGATGACCAAGAGGGGACAGTAGTCCCCTGCAGCATTAAAGCTGGCCAAAGCTGTTGTCATCTCCCCCTTTTCGCCTGACGTGACCTCGCAGCAGGCACTCCCAACCTCTGAAATCACAGTGGCCGACAGAAAATGGTCCTGCACTCCTGTCTCATCGTAATTCCAAATGTGGGAAGGCACATCCTTGATTCCCAGCTCAGTAAGAAGATCTTGATACTGCTGGAACCATTTCTCAATTGCTGTGGCATTAATCCCTGGGCTTCCAGTTTCCTTTGGCTGAGGTCAGGATTACAGCGCATAAAATTTTCAACCAGTACCAGCATGTCATGCTTTCTGGAACTGATGTGTTTCATGGTTAATAGATGCAGTCAGGTTTTCCATTGCTATGTGTTCTTTAAGGAGGTCTATCCATCCGAGCTGTGTGATGCCTTTGTCTGTCCAAGTGGTGAAATTCAGTGGTTTTTTTGTCCTGAAGGAAGTCTGGATTATTCCATAGTGGTGTGTATTTACAAGGTGTGTGTGTGTAAAATGCATGATTTTGTGAGCTTTCCACCAAGCTGTCAGAGCTATAGTTATGGTAGTATTGTTGAAACAGTTATTCGCATTCTCTCCTTAAGAAACTGTCAAATCTGGATCTGGAGCAGTGAGACGTTGAAGCGCCATCTGGGGGTTGTTTATGGAATTGCTTGCTATGGAGATTTAAGGAGATAGCAGCATAATCCCATATTGAGGTATATGTCTTGAATGATATACTTACTTATGAGGAAGAATTCTATATGGGATGATGAGAAATGTGAAAATACTTTTGTTGTTGGATTATTTAGTCCAAACTCCTCCACATACCGTTTTATTATTTCGGTGGATTGACATTTTCTGCTTGCTGTTCCTGATCTGTGTATTGCTGGGTTAAGAACTGTGTTAAAATCACCTCCAATGATAATGTTGGTGTTTGTCAGGCAGTTTCTCCTGGTTATGTATGGGGTAACTGCTGCTTGCAGGCAATAAAGAATTATTAGGAACGAGAGACTAAGACAGGTATTGTGTTTGGGTATTTCATTACCATCATCTCATCAGCACTAAATGCAACCGCAAGGGGGCACAAGCCAGTGTCTTCTTGTGCCAGTCCCAAGTCTGGATAAATGCAGAGGGTTGTGTCAGGAAGGGCATCCAACGTAAAACACATGCCAAATTAAAAATGCGAATCATGACAATGACTTCCATACCGGATCGGTCGAGGCCCGGGTTAACAACGACCACCACCGGTGCTGTTGACCTACAGGGTACCGGTGGAAATTGGACTACTGTTGGTCGAAGACGAAGAAGGAGAGGAGGAAGGTGTGTTCGTAGGCAGAGAGAGAAGAGGAAAGCTAAGAATGTAGGACTGACAGTAGGGACTTTGAATGTTGGGACTATGACAGGGAAGGCTAGAGAGTTGATCGACATGATGCAGAGAAGGAAGGTGGACATACTGTGTGTCCAGGAGTCCAGGTGGAAAGGTAGCAAGGCTAGAAGCTTAGGAGCAGGGTTCAAGTTGTTCTACCATGGGTCAGATAGGAAGAGAAACGGAGTAGGAGTTATCCTGAAAGAGGAGTTTGTGAGGAATGTTCTAGAGGTGAAAAGAATATCAGACAGGTTGATGAGTCTGAAGCTGGAAATTGAAGGGGTGATGTTCAGTGTTGTGGGTGGTTATGCCCCACAGGTAGGATGTGAGTTAGAAGAGAAGGAGAAAATCTGGAGTGAGTTAGATGAAGTGATGCAGAGCATCCCCAGAGGTGAGAGAGTGGTGATTGGTGCAGATTTCAATGGGCATGAAGGTGAAGGGAACAGAGGTGATGAGAATGTGATGGGCAGGTTTGGTCTTCAGGACAGGAACGCAGAAGGACAGATGGTGCTAGACTTTGCAAAGAGGATGGAAATGGCTGTAGTGAACACTTTCTTCCAGAAGAGGCAGGAACATAGGGTGACATATAAGAGCGGAGGTAGAAGCACTCAGGTGGAGTACAGGTGGACTACATCTTGTGTAGTCGTTGTAATCTGAAAGAGACCAGTGACTGTAAAGTAGTGGTAGGGGAGAGTGTAGCCAGACAACACAGGATGGTAGTGTGTAAAAGGAAGATGAAGAGGACAAAGGCAGAGCAGAGGACGAAGTGGTGGAAGTTGAAAAAGGAAGAATGTCGTGTAGTTTTCAGGGAGAAGCTGAGACAGACTCTGGGTGGTAAGGAAGTGCTCCCAGATGACTGGACCACTACAGCTAATGTGATCAGGGAGACAGGTAGGAGGGTACTTGGTGTGTCATCTGGAAAGAGGAAAGCGGACAAGCAGACTTGGTGGTGGAACGAGGAAGTTCAGGAGTGTATACAGAGAAAGAGGTTAGCTAAGAAGAAGAGGGACACTGAGAGGACTGAAGAGAGTAGACAGGAGTACAGGGAGATGCAGCGTAAGGTGGAGGTAGAGGTGGCAAAGGCCAAACAAAGAGCATATGAGGACTTGTATGCTAGGTTGGACACTAAAGAGGGAGAGGTGGATTTGTACAGGTTGGCCAGACAAAGAGATAGAGATGGGAAGGATGTGCAGCAGGTGAGGGTGATTAAAGATAAGGATGGAAATGTATTGACAGGTGCCAGGAGTGTGATGGGAAGATGGAAGGAGTACTTTGAAGAGTTGATGAATGAGGAAAATGAAAGGGAACGAAGAGTAGAAGAGGTGACTGGTGTGGAGCAGGAAGTGGCAAAGATTAGCAGAGTGAAGTGAGGAGGACGATGAAGAGGATGAAGAGTGGAAAGGCAGTTGGTCCTGATGACATACCTGTGCAGGTATGGAAGTGTCTAGGAGAGGTGGCAGTAGAGTTTCTGACTAGTTTGTTTAACAGATCTTGGAGAGTGAGAGGATGCCTGAGGAATGGAGGAGAAGTGTACTGGTGCCAGTTTTTAAGAACAAGGGAGATGTGCAGAGCTGTGGCAGCTACAGAGGAATAAAGCCGATGATACAGTGAAGCTGTGGGAAAGAGTAGTGGAAGCTAGGCTAAGGGCAGAGGTGAGCATCTGTGAGCAGCAACATGGTTTCATGCCTAGAAAGAGTACAACAGATGCAGTATTTGCCTTGAGGATGCTGAAGGAGAAGCACAGAGAAGGTCATAGGGAGTTGCATTGTGTCTTCGTAGATTTAGAGAAAGCGTATGACAGGGTGCCGAGAGAGGAGCTGTGGTATTGTATGAGAAAGTCTGGAGTGGCAGAGAAGTATGTTAGGGTGGTGCAGGACAGGTATGACAGCTGTAAGACCGTGGTGAGGTGTGCTGTAGGTGTGACGGAGGAGTTCAAGGTGGAGGTGGGTCTGCATCAAGGATCGGCTCTGAGCCCCTTCTTGTTTGCTCTGGTGATGGACAGGCTGACAGATGAGAGACAGGAATCTCCATGGACTATGATGTTTGCGGATGACATTGTGATTTGTAGTGAGAGCAGGGAGCAGGTGGAGGAAAATCTAGAGAGATGGAGGTCTGCTCTGGAAAACAGAGGAATGAAGCTCAGCCGCAGTAAGACAGAATACAGGTGCGTCAATGAGAGGGACCCAGGTGGGACGGTGAGGTTACAGGGAGCAGAGGTGAAGAAGGTGCAGGACTTTAAGTACTTAGGGTCAACGGTTCAGAGCGATGGAGACTGTGGAGAAGAGGTGAAGAGGCGAGTGCGAGCAGGTTGGAGCGGGTGGAGAAAAGTGTCAGGTGTGTTGTGTGATAAAAGAGTCTCAGCAAGAATGAAAGGAAAGGTGTTGAAGACGGCGGTGAGACCAGCGATGTTGGACAGCTTAGAGACAGCGGCGCTGAAGAAAAGACAAGAGGCAGAGCTGGAGGCAGCAGAGCTGAAGATGTTGAGGTTCTCTTTGGGAGGGACGAGGACGGACAGGATCAGGAACGAGGACATCAGAGGGACAGCTCATGTTAGATGTTTCGGAGATAAAGTCAGAGAGGCCAGATCGAGGTGGTTTGGACGTGTTCAGAGGAGAGACTGTGAATATATTGGTAGAAGGATGCTGAGGTTGGAGCTGCCAGGCAGGAGGTCTAGAGGAAGACCAGAGAGGAGGTTTATGGATGTAGTGAGAGAGGACATGAAGCTAACTGGTGTGAGTGAAGAGGACGCAGAGGACAGGGTTAGATGGAGGCACATGATTCGCTGTGGCGACCCCTGAAAGGGAACAGCCGAAAGGAAAAGAAGAAGCATCTCTTCAGCACTAGACAGCATCAGGTTTTCTGATTGGCACGACACCAGTCTCTACTAGTCTGTAAGGTTCTCTACTGGTCTTTACCAGTCTTTATTAGTTTCTTATGGTCCTGGTTCACGTCACATTAACAGTGATTATTTCAGGTATGAAACAGTGTATTTACTCGTGTTCATAGATGGTATTTTACAGTCATCCTGTGTTTCAGGTCCGTCCTTCCTTCTGTGGGACGCCCTCAGACAAACAGAGGATGGAGGGATGGTGGACTGATTAATGGATGGAAGCTCTATAAACATGTAAATCTGACCTTACAGTGTTTCAAAGCCGCAGCGTTGGCTGAATGAAGCAGCGCTGCTTTAAAAAGCTTCTTCAGCCGTTCAGTCGACTCTCCGTTTACACAGAAAGACGTTTTCAGACAGAAGAGGCTTTGATACTCAAATACCACCCCCACCCCCGCCGCCATTATCACTGTGTGTGTGTGTGTGTGTGTGTGTGTGTGTGTGTGTGTGTGTGTGTGTGTGTGTGTGTGTGCTTTTCCTTTAGGACAGAAGCCAATCTACCTGCTTTTCCTTTACAACACACACACACACACACACACACACAACTATCTGCATCTTTCCACACGCTACAATTAAACATAATAATAATAATAATAAATATTTAGTGTTAATATAAGTATTTATTGTATTTATATTTCTAATGTTTTGCTGCAGCTGTGTGTGTGTGTGTGTGTGTGACTATTGTTCTTTGCTGTGTCTGCTTTTGACAGCTGTTTTTGCACTATTAATGTCAAATACATATATATCTATCTATATAACTATAAATCACAATTCATGTCAGGGAAGATACTGCTCTCTGATTGGCTGCAGTAATGTGGAATACATGTGGAGTAAATGTTTATTAAACTGCAGGTAACCATAGCAACAGCTAACAGTTGGGTTTATGTTGAAACAGTACAGAAAACAGAAAAGTCTAAACATTAACAACCAATCTGAGGACAAAACAAGATGGCCTCAAGGCGAGGGCACGCACCTGTACACACCTGTTCGCACCTGTACACACCTGTACGCACCTGTACACACCTGTACGCACCTGTACGCACCTGTACACACCTGTACACACCTGTAAGCTATCACTGATGACAGACAGGTGAACTATTAGTGCTGACAAGTAGCGCTGCATGTATTATGCCTTTATTATCACTCCGCTGTTTGTCCAAACTACCTGCGGGTGATTACAGTACTCTCCACAGGAACGGGAATCGCCCCCCTCCGTGTCCAACACAAGCTCTGTCACAAAATTCATTCAGTTTTGGTCCAAACTGTCTCTTTTCATTTGTAAGTTCATCAGTGTCATTAATAACTGTCTATGCTCCTACAGAAAGTCTCTGTGCTTCATCAGACTGAGACTTCTGGCAGGTGAGGACAGGTGAGGACAGGTGAGGACAGCTCTGACGTCTCCTAAATATTAAATAATAATGATAATATAAATATCAGCAGAAACACTCATTTTCTAAAATACTTTTTCTCCTCCATGAAATTGTGACCAAGTGAGAATTTGTGGGGCAGTTAAGACTGATTTCCTAATCTGAGATACTTCATATACAGGACCTGGTCTGGTTCTGGTCTGTACTGGTTCAGGACTTCCAGGTGAAGCATCATTGTTCTGCTCTAATTGTTTATCAGGTTCTATCAGATGGATCTGAGTCTGGAGGATTCGGTGTTCTGTTGTAACTTGACCTGCTGCTAATGTTCAGACTCACTGGGTGTGTTTGTTCGGGGGGAATTCCCTGAACTGTGAGGACGTCAGGAAACTCCACAAAGACGCATAGTGTGTGTCTGTGTGTTGTATTTCTGCCACTGTGAGGACCACTTTGAGATTTACACAAGCTAAGGACATTTCTATACAATGAGACATCTCTATAAGGTGAGGACATTTCTATGAGGTGAGGACATATAACTTAAATCCTTGTTACGCCTTCAAAGTTAAAGGGCAGCGTTTGGCACAGACCTTACTAAAACCTAAATCTATAAATCAGTTAGTGTGAAGTTATTATCAAATTATTTTTTAAGGTCTTCTTAAGGTTTTGAATACATATGGAAATTATTTTTAATCGCTTTGCTTTTGATTTTTTCTCTGTTCTTGTGCGGAGGATGTTTTTCTTTGGAAAGTTTCACTCAGCAGAAACATAATGCTGACAGTTTTCTGACATGATGCGAACAAAGCAGAGACACGTTCATACAAATATCTAAATAAACTTTTAGGAATTGAGAACTGACGTTGAATTTGAAAATCGATCAAAGATGAGATCAGCTGTGGGGGATTATAGAGAATGGAAAACAGCGTGTAAACCTGGCCCACCTTTAGTCTAAAGTTAGACTTGAGTTTATGCTGAGTTTATGTCCGGGTCCACACAGATTCAGAACTACTAACCTGTGTGGGAGTCTTCTTCAACTCTTCCAGCAGAATATTAACACAGAAACCTGATACTCACACAGTCTCTGGGCCGTCCTCTGTCCCGCTGACATTTAGGCAGATATATAAACCGCCGTGCCAGACGCTCAGAGCCAGAAGACTCCTGCAGTGCAATACTGAAGTACTGTAACACTCACCTGTCTGCCTACCTGTCACACTGATCCAGGGACCGTCTGACCTCACAGCATCATGCTCACTAGGTATGTACATCGTTTCCTCTCTGTGTGTCTCGTCCCACAATGCAATGCTCCACAGACATGGAGGAGAATACAAACAGGAAACAGAAACATTTGTCTGATATGTGTTTCGTTTTTTACGTTGACTTCAATGTTTCTCTTCTACTGTTTGTTACATGAGTTCACTGTTTTAGTGTGTGTGTGTGTGTGTGTGTGTGTGTGTTGTCATGTTGTGTTTGTCAAGTTGTCAGTTTGATTCAGAGGTCAAAGGTCAGCAGACTTCTGTGTAATGTAATGTATGTAATGTAATGAAATTGTAAATTGTGAATGTATTAATTTTAAAGCTGAACTGAATCCAGTAGAAAATGAGATTTGTTTGTTCAGAAACATTTAAAAATAAAACTATTTAAATAATAACGAGACATGTGACATCAGAGGCGTGTCATCATGTTCTGACTGCTGATAGGCTGAAACAGAGACATAAATCAGTTAAATTAGTTTCTTTAATGAACTTTAATGTTTCTGAATTATTTTTAATATAAATTTGATCAAACTGAATTCACTTTTGAATGTTAAAAACTGAAATGGTGGAACAGATTCAAAGAGATCAAATTCACTTTTCAAACTTTGTAACAAATGTCTAATTATTAAATAAAACTTCACAGTGACCAAATTTAAATCAGCTCATACAGATGTTTCCTGTCAGAATGCATGTTTTATTAAATTGATCCTTCTGAGTCTGTTTCTGTTCATCTCTTTGGTTTTAATCATAATTATCTGATTATATGATGGACCACTTTGTGTCAGTACTGAACTTCTTCAGTTTACAGCTAAAGTGCCGTTAGTGTCCTCTACAGGCTGCAGACGTCATTACAGCCACAATATGAACAAACAGCATCCTGATGATTTATTTATTCTTAAAGTCTTAAACCAGCTCTCAGTTTGTCCTGTTCTTTAGTTAATGACCCATGCCCTTTCCTCTAGTGCCACCTTCAGGACAAACGTTAGATTTTAACGTGTGGTGAATAATGCGTGGTGCACTGGAGAAGAGTTGTAGACGCGTTTTAATTTTGATGGACTTGCAGTGAAGCTCACGCTGGCCGGCACCTCGCTCTCAAAGTAAGAAAATGTAGTAATGTAACGAGCCAGTCACAGCTCAGCCTGAAGCATAACACAACATGAAGCAGCTGCTGCAGAGTGTTCGGTCCGACCTGTGGACGGTGGCCCTGGGAGGACACAAATGTGTCACACTGAAGGTTGTGTCTGTTCTGCAGGAACGTTGTTCTTCTGTTCTCTCTGTTCGTCCTGCTGGTGGAGGGAGACCTCGACTCCAACGGTCAGAGTAAATCTAATCTCTTCTGATTGGTGATCAGACTAAACCCTGACTCAGAGTAAATCAGATGACACCACAGTTTGATTAGAAGGTAATTTGACTGATGTACTGAAACTGTTTTGTGTTTGCAGATGCTGGAATACAAGCCATGTCGACAGGTAAATCACCTGTCTGTCTCCCATCACCCATAGATACACTGGACATGTCTGTCTGTCCTCTAACCTGTCTCTGTCTCACCTGTCTGTCCTCTCTGTCTGTCAGATAAAGACTCCACCTCTGATGAAGCCCCCACAGGTGAGCCACAAACCGTCCACTTAATAAACGACGTGCAATAAAATCATGAATCAGCATTTCAGCTGCGTTCTAAGTTCAAATGTTCTCACTGGAGATGTTTCTGTGATCTAAAAAAGATGGTTTTTGTTGTTAAAATGAGAAATTAAAGTTTTGTCAGAGTCACTTGTGTCTGAATCTGAGTGGCCAGAAACTTTCAGTCATCCTGCTTTTGATCCAACAAGTAGAATCGTTTTTTTTAATCAACCAAATCTTGTTTGTCAGTAATCTTCATCTTGTCTTACATTATGAGCGGAACCAGTCAGCAATACACCAGACACAAGTGTTTCTCAGTCAAGTCCGCTGATTCAAACGTTTATTTAATAACCTTTCCATATGAGCGAAGTTTCGCACCGCAGACAAACAGGATGAAACTGTGTCACCATCATCGACATGTAGTCAGTTTCTGCTGAGTGTAACGTCTGAACACGTTCTGACTGAGCTGTGACGCTGTCGTTGATGATGATGATGATGATGATGATGATGTTGTTTTTGCTGTTTCAGAGAGTATGAACGCCGTCTCTCCTGATCAGCCCGGTAAGACTACAGATCTGAAACCTTTTTGTTAGTTTCATCAGACTGAACTCTGCAGAGAAATATCAAACCCAGTGTTACAGCAGCTATAATGTATATGTTTATAATAGCAGTGCAGGAACTAACTGTGTGTCGGGTCTCTGGGAGTGTCCCTCGGCTTTACGCAGCTTTATAGTGAGTTTCAGCTCACTGTTTATCTGTCCGGCCCACGACTTCACTGTTTTCATTGGCTCTCTCTGCTCTCATAGCTCGTGGTCAGAGACAGTGGGTTAGACATTAGCTGGTGAACACACAGATAAACGATCAGTTAGTGCAGGTTTAAAAAGAAACTTTATTTTCTATAAAACATTTATTGATGAGTTATCTGACTAAAATAAAGGCAAAGATAAAGAGAATTTATCACATGTCAAATTTAGAGTGTGGATGAACGAATGAATGTCCAAACAGGGATCAATAAAGTGAAATTTAACAGTCACAGTAGAAACACACCGGTGGAATAAAGACCAAATATCCACTGACCAGTAAGGATCAGTAAACTTTCTTACTTTATTCATCTCAGTAGGCGACCACATATTCATTCACACACAGAAAAACAATCTAAAAAGATGATAATACAAATTTTGAAGGGTTAATGGCAGCGGCTGATCCGCAACTGACCAACAATATGCAACACAAACAAAAGTGATTTTCTTTTGTTTATTTTACAGGGTCCATGTTCTCCTCTGTTTGTGTCCTGCAGATATTTAGGACCATAAATTAATAACTTGTATTCCTGTCTGTAAGTAAAAGAGAAGGATTTTTACTTTTATCTTTCACTTAAATTTGATAAATACAGGAGCAGAGTTCACACTAAACGTCCCACAGAAGTATCAGTTCAATTAAAAATATGTTATTCATCCTTCAAGGGGCTTGAAAACACAAACGATTCATTTACAAACAGAAAAACTGATTAAAAAATACAAATATGACAACGTTAGAAAGCTGAAATACACAAGAGTTAATGGCAGCGGCCGACCAACAATATCCAACAACACAGCGTACATTATGTCATAAAGAGTCAAAGTGCATTCTTCAGATGTGTGTGGCTGTTCATGAAGTTTCTACGGAGGTTTCCTTCCTGTGTTACTCTGACATCTAGTGGTTTAACCTGATAAATGATCCTTTTCCTTCACAGCAGACATTTTGACTTGTCTCAGTAGTAAAGTGTTACTAACAGTGTCCACATAAACCACAACAGTGTGACACTGAATCCGCATGAACCAGGACCCTGAAACTGAATTCATTTGATTATTCACACCTGTGATTTACCTGCTGTCACATGTTCAACATGTCTGATGGAAGCAGGGTTATTAAAACAGGGCTGCAGTTTTACCACGTAAAAACATACACGGTGAGGGATTCTTTAATAGTCGGCACTGAATCGAGAATGAGGTCTGATGAACGTTTACAGCTTTAATGTCAAAAATCAATTGTCTTTCCAGATAAAAGAGAATAGATATATTTATAAATAATCTTTGTTTGAATTGATTGATTCCAGATGAATCCCAGTATTATGGAGGAGGACCTTCAGGTAGGAACATGATGATGATGATGATGATGATGATGATGTTACTGTCAGGATGAATAAACTGAGCAAAGAACCTGAAGCGGAAGTTATTTCCTGATATCAGATACATCAGAGCATCTTGCAGCAAAGTTTCTGTTCCAACATTCATGATCACGTTCCTGTGAGCTGGTTGGTCAGATTTCTGTACCTGATGCTGAAACTCACCTGTTCACCTGCTCACCTGTTCATGTGTGTGCGTTGATGTGTTTCAGATACCAGCAGCTCCAGTTCAGAGACTGCAGAGGGTGAGAACACTATATATATATATATACACTGTACGTATATATATGTGTATAACCCAGGCTACATAATATATACTCATTAATTCATCCAGTCATCTATTCATATATCTAAAGGGTGAATCCTCCGTACATTTATCTACTTATTCATCCATTCATCTAGAAATCTGCTCACTCATCGTCCACCTATCCATTCGATACCTATCCTACATGTATTTACTCATTCAATCATTTGATTTTAATGTTGTGTTTTTTGTAGCTCCACCAGCCAATCAGGTGACAGCACCTGGTACGTCCTTTTTTCTTCTTCTACCTCTGAATATCTGTTTAAATCTGAGTGAGTTTCTAAACGTTTCTGTTGGTTTCAGAACCTGCTGCAGCTGCTGCAAACAGTGTGGAGGAAGAAGATGGTGAGACAAAATGTTATAATAATAAATATTCTAAGATACTATACTACATTTTACCATATCACACAATATCACCAATAATTATTATTTATGTTCTGTAGATAGTTCTACTCTATTTTTAATTTATGTCTTTTAAGAACCTGCTGGAGAGTTTATATTTTGCATTCATTTGTTTTTATAGAGTCAGTTCAATTTTAACTATTTTAAGGCTTCAATATTTATATACAGGGTTAGGGGCAGTGTGCATTGTCCATGTCCAGTGAAAACCGTGTATCTCCAGATTTGGTGATTTTTATTGACTTGTGAAACACTAGAAAGGTGGTGTTAAAATAAACTTACTGACAGTACTTCAACATTTTTCACATGAACTCAAGTGTTGGTTTGAGAGAATTATCTTCTTCTCTGGTTGAATAAAATATCCAGAAACCCATCAGATTATCTGAGAAATACATCGTCAAAAAACTGACAACAGCAAATAAAAAGGCGACATAGTTTTCACTGGACAGAGAACAAAATGACTGAACACTCAATGAATAAAATAAAATCAACAAATAATAGTAAAGATATATTTGAAACTTTGGGCGCCCGGTAGCTCACCTTTGCTGCACTCTCTCTCTCTCCCACATTTCTTGTCTCTCTTCAGCTGTTCCTGTCAAATCAAGGCAAAAGGCCCAAAAAATAATCTTTAAAAAATATATCTATATTTGAAACTTCATTTTTGTTTTTGGGTTAGTTTTTGGGGGGAGCAGGGTTTAAACTCCTGACCTCAGTATTTCTAAAATCCTGTCTACGTCCCTGCACACCACGTAACACAGTACAGCAGAAAATAAAGGAAGCAGACTCCACACAGGGTTATCATGACCTACGTTTACATAAATATGTACAGGAATACATGTAAGAGAGGGTTTGACTTAACGCACTGTAACATAACATATACTTTATCAGAAACAACACAGTGTAGTGTTAGTTTGATAAAATTCATCACTTTGATACTGAGTAATAAACCAAGCCAAAGAGCTGGCCTAGCTAGTTAGCAGCATTAGTAGCCTTTTTAAGCTGAGGCTGAAAATCTATAGAGGTTTAGTTTATGTGTCTGTGTTGTGTGTTTATTTACAGCAGATTGTAGATTCAGAATTACTTTGACATTGTTGTTGCTCTAGCTAACAGGAGCTAACGGGCTAATTCTGGTAGCCGTTGTTGAGCTTGCTAGTTTAAGAGGCAGGAGCAATGTGACTGGCTGAAAGGTAAGAGGGCGGTGACATCACCACTGTCATGAAAAATGCAATTCTGAAATTAAAACAGACTTTTAAAGGACATTTTCAAATAAAAACATGTTTAATGAAATAAAAATGTTTTATGAAAATGAGAAGGATGAAATAACATTTCATAATAATAAGTTAAGTTTCATTATTTCTTACGGTATTTCACAAATTCTTGGTTCATTTATATATTTAATTCTATTCATATGATTATTTATTTCACAATGTCTTTTTTAATGATTTAATATTGAACACTTCTGTTTGTTTCAAACTGTTTTTCTCACAGAGGATGAGAGCTCCGACTCTGAAGAAGGAGGAAAGAAAAAGTTCAGCTCTCGCTCAGCCAAACCTCAGAGCCCTTCCTTCCCACCACAGAGCCCCGCCCATGTTATCCAAAGCCCCGCCCACACCCCTCAGAGCCCCGCCCTTCCTCCCCAGCCAATCATTCCTCAGCCGAAAGCTCTGGTGAGAAACCGAACGTCCAAGAGACGATCCAGGACCAACCGGCGTCAGATATAAGACATCAACGCACACAGTAACACACAAAGTAACACACACGTAGGTATAAAAACAGTCACACATGTGAACACATAAACTCAGATAAACACATATCAGGTTCATGTTCACCTTCAGTCTGAAAAACTCCACTCTGCAGACACACCGAGCCATCTGATTGGTCGTCTGATTGGTCGACCAGAATGATTACAGGTGTCCAGGATCCAGGGGCTGTATTCGAACTAAGTTTATTTGTGCAGCGTGTTTGGACACAATTACTCCTCTAAAAAAAGAAAATAATCTTCAGGAGATAAAAGTCACTTTATTTTAATCACAGCTGTGAGAAAAAACTAATGAATTAATTATCTGAACTGTTTGTGAGTTTGTGTTTGATTTTTTGGTCAAAGTTGTGACAAACAGGTTCATCAGATGACTTAGAGAAATAAACTAAAATGTTTTCTGACTCAAAGTTCACACTGATTTAATTATTTTCAGTCAGTTTCTCAGTCTGTCAGTTGGGAGCCACTTTGTCCCCTGATATGTTAATTAATTGGGCCCCTGGACTCCCTGCAGACATTACTGTGTTAAATCAGCTCAGTTTATATGCTGTTATATGTTTTTTACTTTCATTCATTCATAAATTCATAACTATAAACAAACACATTTAAACAACATGATGTTCACATGTTCTGTTTGTTACTTTTGTCATATTTGAATAAAGTTTAACTGAACATGAACTCCCACTGACCTCTGACCCAGTTTACCCTCAGCTCTGCCTGTCAGGATCAAATTATCCAGCATCACCCAGGGGTGAAGGGATTTTCCCTCAAAACACCAGGAAGTGAAAATGAAAGATGTTCAGACAGATTTGTCGTCAGTCTGTTCTCACAGCAGCAGGTTCAGATTCCTTCACTTGGTCATGAATTTAATTAAATTAAACATTCAGAATTGAAACCATAAAATTTTAATATAAACTGATCTGCAGCAGACATTGAGATCATATTATTATACATGTTCCTGAATCAAGTGGCGTTTGAACATAACACACACACACAGTTGTGGGTTCAGTGTTTTACTCAAAGACATGGGTTGGACCCCCTTTTGCCTTCAGAACTGCCTTAATTATTTGTGGCATAGATTCAACAAGGTGCTGGAAACATTCATCAGGGATTTTGGTCCACATTGACATGACAGCATCATGCAGTTGCTGCAGAGTTGTCTGCTTTACATCCATGATGTGAATCTCCCATTCCACCACAACCCAAAGGTACTCTGCTGGATTGAGATCTGGTGACTGTGGAGGCCATCTGAGTACAGTGAACTCATTGTCATGTTCAAGAAACCAGTTTGAGATGACTTGAGCTTTGTGACATGGCACGTTATCGTGCTAGAAGTAGCCATTAGAAGATAGTTATACTGAGGTCATAAAGGGATGGATCCATGCTTTCATGTTGTTTCCACCAAATTCTGACCCTACCATCTGAATGTTGCAGCAGATATTAGAGACTCATCAGACCAGGAAATGTTTTTCCAACCTTCTATTGTACAGTTTTGTTGAGTTTCCTGTTCTTAGCTGACAGGAGTGGCAGGAGTGTGGTCTTCTGCTGCTGTAACCTATCTGCTTCAAGGTTCGACGTGTTGTGCGTTCAGAGATGCTCTTCTGCATGCCTTGGTTATAACAAGTGGTTATTGGGTATCTGTAATACAAGAAACAAAGTGCTGTTGTTGGTGTTCAAAGCTCCATAGTGCCTCCCAGAGGAAAGAAGATGGAACAGTTCATGTTCAGGGTGTGTGATGATTTCTTGACTCTGGAAGTGTATAACTCCTGGAGAGGTGGTCAGCACCAATAATCCTCTCTTTAGTCCTGTTTGTTGCTCTCTGCTGGTGTCTGTTAATACATGTTGATGTCTGCTGATGTCTATTGCTGTCTGTCGCTTTATGTTGATGTCTGTTGTGTTTCTTGTGTCTGTTGATGCCTTTTGCTCTCTGTTGGTTTATGTTGATGTCTGTGCATGTCTGTTAATGCCTTTTGCTGTCTGTTGCTTTCTCTTGGTCTCTGTTGATGCCTGTTGTTGTTTGTTGATGTCTGGGGCTTGTGAAGCTTCAGTTCCAGTAACGTGGAAACAGGAAAATAACATTGTGATCAGCACAACCAAGTGGAGGGTGAGCTTTGGTGAAAGTAATGTTACCATAGCATAAGTCCAGGGGGTTTTCCCTCCTTGTCAAAGTGTCGACATACTAATGAAATGATGGCAAAACACTGTCCAGTCTGCAACTGTTGAAGTCCCCCATAATAAACAGGGGTGCCTCGGGGTATCTGACTAGCATACCATTAGCCCCTTCAGCTAACCGCTGTGCTGCTTGCCTTGATGTTAGCGCTAGGTGGAATATAAACACAGCTCTTGGGGGACAGAAGGAGCGGAGGGACAGAGTTGGGAGAGCAGATCTGACTGTGGATTTTAATGTTGTTACACCACCTCTTGTTAACACAAATGCAGACTCCACCGCCCCTTTCATGCCCCAACTCCCTCATTCTGTCCGCCCTGAAGATGGTGAAGTTGTCGAGATTGATTTCAGCATCTGAGACTACCTCGTCGAGCCAGGTCTCAGTCACAGCGATGATGCAGGCGTCCCTGAAGTCCCTTTTCCATTTAGTGTGTAGTACGTCCACTTAATTCCAGAGAGACCTTACATTAGACAGGATGATGGAGGGAAGAGGAGATCTGAAAGATAATCTTCTTCAGTTTGACAGATTAATCAACTGAACAACTCTTTCTAAAAACAAACTCAGTCTCAATTTCTGTGTCTGTGTGTGTTCAAATAAAAGTTATTTACATGAACAGTTTATAGTTGCTGAACAAGAAACAAATTCACGACAAAACAATAAATCAGATAGATCAGAACACACACAAGTTAAATAGTAAATATATCATTTATGAATGCATGTTTAAATTACAATTAAATATACAGTATGCTCAGACACTATATGGTCAAAGGTATGAGGACAGTAATACATATAATCAAGTAGACTCAGTAGAGGGGACTGATCTGATGTGGTGGGGCAGTTTGTTCCACAAACTGGGGCTCGCAACCCCTGAGCTTCCGCCAAGCCCGAGGGATGAGCAGAAATGACTGGTCAGAGGACCCGAGTGACCTGGGTTGGGTAAAAGGAAGTTGAAGGTCAGATAAGTAAGAGGTAGCCTGGGAACCAGAAAAATCTGCAGATGCTCATGTTTCATTTGCTCTGGCCCCTCTCCCATTCAGACATATTTCCACCCGCCCTGGATCTGGTCAGGCCAATCACCACCGTTTATCTAATATGGGGTGGGTTTGATACAATGACAGAGGAGCGTTACCAGTCCAGACTTGAAAAGTCACATGTCACACATTCGCTGCTCTGATTGGTTGTAGGTCTGGGCCTGTGTCCAGTCTGCAGGTCTGTCCAGTGCAACGCACCAGGCTCACAAAACTCAGATCAAACTGTCAAACTAGGAGTGCTGATCAACTATGAATCAATATTCTGTTACTGCATCATCTATTTCAAATGTTTTCAGAAACACATTTTAGTGTACTGTTTAGCTGTAATGTGAGAAGGTTTGTGATCAGACCGCCATTTTTCCTGCTTGAAAACGGACCAAGCACTGCAAACGTGAGAGTGAAGACTGACTGGCTCCCATGTACAAGGAGTTGCAGTAGTCAGTAGTAAAAGCATGGATTACTTTTTCACAATCTTGTAATGATAAGAGGAGTTTTACTTTTGCTAAGACTCGCAGTTGTCAAAAACTGCCTCTCACTACAGAGTTTTTCTGTTTGTCAAACTTAAATGCACAATCAAGAATTATCCCAAGGTTTTTCTGCGTAGGGTTTCACAAAGGCTGACAGTGGGCTGAGCTTCCCACACAGAATGCTGGTGGATTTTGGGGGGGCCAAAGAGAACCACCTCAGTTTCCAGTTTGTTTAGCATCAAGAAGCTTTGGGACATCCAGACTTGTCCTGGAAACAGTCAAATAGAGGCCGTAATAACCGAGGGTTTTGGCATTGTAGCAGGGAGGTATAGCTGGTTATCATCCTCAACAATGGAAGGAGATGCCATGCTTCCTAATACGAGGGCCCAGTGGAACCATATACAGAGAGAAGAGAAGAGGCGCAAGAACAGAACCCTGAGGAACCCGGCAGGTAAAGGGGGCCAAGGAGGAAGAAGCATTCCCCACACTAACAGAGAAGCTTCTATTTTCCAGATATGACTTAAACCATTTTAGGGCTGTTCCTTGGATCCCAACCCATTGCTCAAGTCTGGTAATAAGTACCTAATGATTGCCCATATCAAACTTTGCGCTAAGGTCTAGAAGTATTAGAACAGCACAGTCCCGATTGTCCGCTGCTAGTGACAAATCATTGTTAACCGATTCAGTGCTATGGTGCTCCCTAAAACCAGATTGAAAAACTTTGAATATTTCATTGTTGCTTAAAAGGGATGGAGTTGCTGATAAACTTTTTTTCCATGTGTTTCGGTGATTAAACCAAATGTTCCCATTACATATTACAATAAACATGTGTTTGAAACAATGATTATGTGGACTGAAAACATGTGCAACTGACTGAAAGCATTCCATCAGGTTTTGAAAGAATGACTAGCTGCGTTACAAGTGTGATCAGTTTGGATTTTGTACTAAGAGTTTGTACACCTTACTTGTGAAAATAGTACCAAAGCGAATAAAAATGCATTTGTGTGATGGGTGTAACCTAATGGGTGTAATTTGCCTAATCTTCCTGGGTTTTTAGACTACGGTGGAAACGCACACAACAATGGGCTGATGGAACTTTTTAGTTCCTTGAAAAGTTCCTGGGGATAAAAGTTTCTGGTACTTTTAGTGGAAAAGCATATTGATAACGATAAAAGCCTCAACGGCAACATTTTATTTTAATCAATTATAAATGAAACTGGCCACTTTTGAAATTTGGATATGGAAATTGTTTTGCAGCAGTTGCAGTTACAGTAAGTAGGAAAGAGTGCAAATAAAAACAAAATATAAACAAAGATTATCAATAAGGTGCACAAACCAAACGTACACAATGCCAGAAATGTAACAGGTTAATGGTAAGGACCACAAATATGTATGACAAGTGCATTTAGCAATGCATAAACAATATCAAATCTGAAATAGAGGTAAGTGTATATGGTTAATTCAAAATGTTCAATGATTATGTCCATGATACAGAATCAGAAATACTTTATTGATCCCAGAGGGGAAACTCTTTTGTTGCAGCTGCTCACTGTCACGTCAGTGCACACAGGAATAGAAGTACTAAGCAAATCAGAATATAATACACTTTAATACAGGTAAGATAAATTAAGTACAAAGTGGATATAAGTATGAAAGCTAAAATAAGTTGCCAAAGTGGATTTAGAGGTTGATAAGTATGTATGGTATAATACAAAGTAATAATTTAAGTAATAACTAATAGTGCAATAATGAGTACTGTCAAGTTAAGTGTAGCTTATTAAGATGATTATGAGACTGTGGATATTGCACAGCAGTAATAAAAGTATTAATAAATATCAATAAATAGGGAATTCTAAACTGAAAACAGTATATTGCACAGCAGTATTAAACAGAGAATATTGCACAATTATTTCAAATATGGCAGAGATGTTAATGATCAATTTCCAGTTTAATGACTTAGGGTCATATAGGCTAACACTTAGAGGGAGGAGTTGAAGAGATTGATGGACTCAGGCAGGAATGACTTCCTGTGGCACTCTGTGGTGCATTGTGGGGGGATGAGTCTTCCGCTGAAGGTGCTCTTTTGCTTGACCAGCACGTCATGGAGCGGGTGGGAGACACTGTCCAAGATGGCATGTAGTTTGGCCAGCATCCTCCTCTCTGACACCACCGCCAGAGAGTCCAGCTCCATCCCCACAATTCACCGGCCTTACGGATCAGTTTGTTGAGCCTGTTAGCGTCCGCTACCCTCAACCTGCTGCCCCAGCATGCAACAGCATACAGGATAGCACTGGCCACCACAGACTCATAAAACATCCTCAGCATTGTCCGGCAGATGTTGAAGGACCTCAGCCTCCTCAGAAAATAGAGGCGGCTCTGGCCCTTCCTGTAAACAGCTTGAGTGTTCTTAGCCCAGTCCAGTTTATTGTCCATGTGTACTCCCAGGTACTTGTAGTCCTCAACAATGTCCACACTGACCCCCTGGATGGAAACCGGGGTCACTGTTGCCTTGGCCCTTTGTAGATCCACAACCAGCTCCTTAGACTTTGTCGCATTGAACTGCAGATGGTTCTGCTCACACCATGAGACAAAGTTACCAACCACAGCCCTGTACTCAGACTCATCATCACCGCTGATACATCCCACCACAGCAGAGTCATCAGAAAACTTCTGAAGGTGACAGGACTCTATGTGGTGGCTGAAGTCCGTGGTGTAGATGGTGAAGAGGAAGGGAGAGAGGACAGTCCCCTGAGGGGCCCCAGTGTTGCTGACCACGCTGTCCGACACACAGTGCTGCAGACGCACATGCCATGGTCTGCCAGTCAAGTAGTCAACAATCCAGGACACGAGGGGGGCATCCACCTGCATCGCTGCCAGCTTCTCACCCAGCAGGGCAGGCCGGATGGTGTTGAAAGCACTGGAGAAGTCAAAAAACATGATCCTCACCGTGCTTGCCGGCTTGTCAAGATGGGTGTAGATGTGGTTCAGCATGAAGATGATGGCGTCCTCAACTCCCAGTCAGGGCTGGTAGGCGAACAGAAGGGGGTCCAGCACCAGTCTCTCCAGGGTCTTCATTATGTGGGAGGTCAGTGCCACCGATCTGTAGTCCTTGGAGAGACTGGGACGTGGCGTCTTCGGCACAGGAACGAGGCAAGATGTCTTCCACGGAATAGGGACCCTTTGAAGACTCAGGCTCAGGTTGAAGACATGTTGAAGGACTCCACATAGCTGGAGGGTACAGGCTTCTAGCACCCCGGGGCAAACCATCAGGGCCTGCAGCCTTGTTTGAGTCGAGTTTCATCAGCTGTCCTCTCACCTGGTCAGCAGTCAGGCACACTACATACTACACATTATGACCCATAGTGTCCTGTAAATTAGAGAGTTGTAATGATTGTAATCTACAGTGAGACAGTAATCCACAGAGAAAGAGGAAGACTAAACAGAGCAGAACTGAAATGGAGGCTGGAGCCACCTCAGCCCCTCGGCCTCTGCTGTCCATCTCTCTGCCTGTAGATAAGTTGTAAAATTTGAGGAAAAAATTACTTCCTGTGGTACTCTGTGCTTACTGGTGCTCCTGTGTTTGACCAGCATTGTGAGGGTGAGAGTCATTGTGTATGATGCTCCGTAGTTTGAGCAGAATCCTCCTCTCTGACACCACCACCAAAGAGTCAAGCTCCACGAGGACAGAGCCACTCTTTCTGATGAGCTTGTTGATTCTGTTGGCATCGACTGCCCTCACCCTGCTGCCCCAGCACATGACAGCACAGAAAATAGCACTGGCTACCACAGCCTGGTAGAATATCCTCAGCATGGTACTGCAGACATTGAATAACGGAGCCTTCGCAGAAAGTAAAGTCGGCTCTGGCCCTTCTTGTAACCTTGCTTTTCTCTCTAAGATCCTTGAGAAAGCAGTCGCCAATCAGTTGTGTGACTTTCTACATAACAATAGTTTGAGGATTTTTAGTCAGGATTTAGAGTGCATCATAGCACACACACAGCACTGGTGAAAATGACAAATGACCTTTTAATTGCATCAGACAACGGACTTGTCTCTGTACTTGTCTTGTTAGATCTTAGTGCTGCAGTCGACACCATTGACCATCACATCCTATTACAGAGACTGGAACATTTAATTGGCATTAAAGGAACAACACTAAGCTGGTTTAAATCCTATCTATCAGATCGATCTCAGTTTGTACATGTTAACGGTGAGTCATCCGTGCATGGCAAAGTTAGTCACAGAGTTCCACAAGGTTCGGAGCTTGGACCGATTCTATTCACCTTATACAGTGGTGTGAAAAAGTGTTTGCCTCCTTCCTGATTTCTTATTTTTTTGCATGTTTGTCACACTTAAATGTTTCAGATCATCAAACAAATTTAAATATTGGTCAAACATAACACAAGTGAACACAAAATGCAGTTTTTAAATGAAGGTTGTTATTATTAAGGGAAAACAAAATCCAAACCTACATGGCCCTGTGTGAAATAGTGATTGCCCCCTAAACCTAATAACTGGTTGGGCCACCCTTAGCAGCAACAACTGCAATCAAGCATTTGCAATAACTTGTAATGAGTCTTTTACAGCGCTGTGGAGGAATTTTGGCCCACCCATCTTTGCAGAATTGTTGTAATTCAGCCACATTGGAGGGTTTTTGAGCATGAACTGCATTTTTAAGGTCATGCCACAGCATCTCAATAGGATTCAGGTCAGGACTTTGACTAGGCCACTCCAAAGTCTTCATTTAGTTCTTCTTCAGCCATTCAGAGACCCCACAACAACATCCAAAGAACTGCAGGCCTCACTTGCCTCAGTTAAGGTCAGTGTTCATGACTCCACCATAAGCAAGAGGGTGCCTGTGCTGTGGAAGACATCCTAATGCCAGCCAAATGCTTGCTCATAGTGGGATTTGTTGGGTCTCTGTAATTAATATTATAAAGAGTTTGATCTAGACCTGCTCTATAGGAAAAGTGCAATGAGATAACTTCTGTTACGAAGTGGCGCTATATTAATAAAATTGAATTGAATTGAATCCTGCCTGATTCCAGTCCCTAATAAGGTGCACCCTAGCACCTTCAATGACTAGTCACCTGATGAAGTCCCTGAGAGACTGGTCCTATTACACCTTTGGCCCCTGGTTAAACCATCACAGGACCCTCTTCAGTTTGCCTACCAGCCAAAGGTGGGGGGTGGAAGACGCCATTATCTTCCTGCTTCACTGTGCCTATGCTCACCTGGATGGGCTGCGTAGCACTGTGAGAGTCATGTTCTTTGATTTCACCAGTGCGTTCAACACCATTCAATTTGCCCTGCTGGAGAGCAAGCTGGTGGCGAAATTGCAAATTCCACATAAAGATTTAAAATAATGGTAATAGCAATGGTAGTGACAATCTTGAAACCCATCGGCTATTGTGTGATGATGTTTTAGCCTCTGGGGGCAACAGCCAATATTTCCGTGCAGTGTTCTAGTGGGGTAATGAGGTATTATGAGCTCTTTAAGATACGATGGTGCCAGACCATTAAGAGCTTTGTAGGTGAGGAGAAGGATTTTAAATTCTGTTCTGGATTTTACAGGGAGCCAGTGCAGAGAGGCTAATATTGGAGAAATATGATCTCTTTTCCTAGTTCTTGTCAGTACACATGCCGCAGCATTCTGGATCAAATGGAGAGTCTTAAGGGACTTATTCGGGCAGCCGGACAATAAGGAATTGCAGTAGTCCAACCTAGAAGTAACAAATGCATGGACTAGTTTTTCTACATCATTTTGAGACAGGATGCGCCTGATTTTTGCAATGTTAGGTAGGTAAAAAAAAAAAGGCAGTCCTTGAAGTTCGTTTCATGCGGGAGTTAAAGGATAAATCCTGATCAAAGATAACTCTGAGGTTCCTCACAGTGGTGCTGGAGACCAGGGCAATGCCATCTAGAGTAACTATATCTTTAGATAACGTGTCTCTGAGGTGTTTGGGGCCAAGTACAATAACTTCAGTTTTGTCAGAAAATTGCAGGTCATCCAGGTCTTTATGTTCTTAAGGCATGCTTGAACTTTTGCTAACTGTTTAGTTTCATCTGGCTTGATCAATAGATATAATTGGGTATCATCTGCATGACAATGAATGTTTATGGAGTGTTTCCTAATAATATTGCCTAGAGGAAGCATATATACAGAGGTGTGAAAGTGTTTGCCCCCTTCCTGATTCTTTTTTTTTTTTTGCGTGTTTGTCACACTTAAATGTTTAGCCTAGCCTGGGCGGAGTCTACTCAGCTCTTCTCAACTGCTCTGCTGTGATGGTCGGTGTGCAGTGACTGATGGGTCCTGTAATGTTGTTGGGGGGAGATGAGGGAGGGGGGAAAGTAGGACAGGGAAGTTGAGGGAGGCAGATGGTCGAAGAGCTGGGGGAGGAGTGAACAGGGCCCTAAAGCTTATACCGGGGCAGAAGGTGGGGATCTTCCAAGGGGAGGGAGGGCTATGGAGCTCTATGCCTCATTAACATTGGCAAACAGCACATTCAGTGTCTTATTTCCCCTGGTTGGACAGATGTTGCAATGAAGGATTGTGCTGCGTCTGTAGTCTCGTGATGACTGAATGTATCACATCAATCACGAGCGTCACGTTGCCCGAGAGAGGAATAAAAACAACCAGGATGATTGCATGGGAAAACTCTCACAGCAAGCACTTCACTGTCCAGGCTACACACACGTTCTTTAACGGTGGTATGACCAAGAATGCATCATTTGTTGTTTACAAGAATAGCAAATCCCCCAACTTTCCTCTTGCCACTTTCCCTGTAATTCCTGTCCGCCCGTACAGTCTGGAAGCCGTCTAAAGACACGTTGCAGTCAGGGATGTCCTTGTGTCCATGTTGCCATGAAACACAAAACACTGGTCTCACAATACTCTCTCTGACTCCTCAACCAGGGTTGCTAGCTCATCCATCTTGTTAGCCAGCAATCTCACATTTCCCATGGTGATGGAAGGCAGATGCGGTTTGTATCTCCTTTTCTTCGCCCAGTGTTTCACTCCTGCCCTACATCCCCTGTACTGAGTAGGAAAAGACAGAGCAACTGTTGCTGGCTGCCGCTCATACGGCGCGAGAACCAAAAGGGTTTGGGTTTTAACCGAAGCTGCTGTCATTGTTTAACTTCCTAATGAGGGAAAAATGAACTTACCGTAATAACTTAAGACCTTAAACAACCAGTTTTATAAATCTGTTTTAGTCTTAATAAAATAAAAATAAAATGAAATAAAATAATCTGAGATAAACATTGACAACATATAGGGCTACATCTCCACCGTGCCAGTTAAACTACATTGGCCCTTCATTAAACCTGATGATTGACCCCTGACCTTTGACCCCAGACCTCTGGCATGTCCTAATTGTAACTTTGGGATCTGAGGCTCAGTTGTGATTTATGAAGGAAGGTTTGTGTTAAATAAAGTTTTATAAATCTGATTTACATCATTTATGTCTTTTGTGCCCATGTAAGTGTTTAGTTTGTTCCTACACACGATTTTATAAAGGCCCCTGGTTCTCGGTCCTGGTCTAAATCCAGGACTGCAGCATTAAAACAAGGTCATTGATATTAATCCTGAAAAGAAATGCCCAGGTGTGTTTCAGGTTTTTAAATCACAAACTGTCTCACTGCTGCTACGGATGGTAGAAACACTTAACTGTAAAGAGTTTAAGTCTTAATCATAGTGCAGTCCCATTCACCACCATGATTGGCAGGTCAGTTATTGTAAAACAAAAGACCTAAATCTGAGTTATTAATGTTTGTGCATCATTATTCACCACTATATATATAATTATTAATAACTTGGTAACATTCCCCTATTGATCATATATAATCAGTATATAAATATGTAATAACTGGTTTATAACACATTAATGTAGGTGTGAGCAGATGTGTGTATTCATGTTTTGTGTGTAAAATCCTGTAATATCTGACAACTAAATGTAAACACGTGGTCAAGTAAGTCAAGTGTCAAGGTCAGGGATTCTTCTCAAATTCTGTTCCTGGTAAATATCGCCAAGCAGTTCCCCTCTAAATGAGAACATACCACACCACACATAATACACACACAATTTGTTTTACATTTCCTGGTAAGAAACATGTCTGTAGTCAGTTTACAGTCAGACTGGAACTCAGGAAGCTTCCACTGCAAATCTGGTCTAAGATCTCAGATCTGAATACTTTAAATGTTAAGGATCCTTAAAATGTAACTAAACTTTAAACTTAATGTTCTTATTTTATTTTTTAAAAGGTTTTGGCAAATCTGTTACATTTAAGTGTCAAGAAACAGGGAGAGGACCCAAATGCAGACAGCAGGCAGAGCAGGTTCAGTTCAACAATTTTTAATGAATATACAAGGCTTACTCAGGTTACAGGCAGGCAGTGGTCACAACCAGGTGAGCAGTCTAAAGGAGGCAAACAAGTCCAAAAACCACACAAGAACTAGAGCATAAATCCAAAACACAGAACACTAGAGTCAGGAAACTTAACACAAGTACAACGACGATCTGCCACAAAACAAAGGACAACACAGACTTAAATACACACAGCTAGGGAAGACAACGAGACACAGGTGAAACTGATCAAGACACAGGTGAAAACAATCAAAGCAATCACAGACAGGAAGTAAAACTACAAGACACATGAGGGAAGGAGACTATTTCAAAATAAAACAGGAAATGACTGAACACAAACCCAAAACCATGACAAAATCATACTGGTTTATGCATCTTAACTGGATTTTGCCTTTACTCATGTGTGACAGTTGTTTGTATTTATTGCTGTAACTATGTTTTTATGCCTTTATTTTAATCTCAATGAGACTTTTACCTGATAAAATAAAGGGAAATGAAATTAAATTAACATAACTTCTTCCACCTGTGGTTGTTATGCTTTAGTGCTGAATATTCCCCCAAAATATTCAATTGCATTAACACAAACCAGATGACATGTGGGCGTGAAGCTTTTGGGACCCCTGGGGCAGGTGCCCACTTTGCCCAGTTAATAATCCAGTCTTGGTCTATACCCAGTATAAATGTGGTCTAAATCTGGTCTAAACTCTGTTCTGAATCTGGTTCTAACTCAGTGTAAATCTGCTCTGAATAATGTGATGTAAGTAGAAACAACAAGAGCTGCTGTCATCTGATCTTTTATACTTCAACTTAAACCATTCAGATTGAATCCGTGTATTTAAACTGGATTCAACTGTGTTAAACTGAGTGTAGACGTTCAGACAGACAGGTAGACAGGTGATCAGAGGGAGGAGGGAGGAGGAGGGAGGAAGAATGGGAGGAGGAGAGAGTCTAAATATATAAAAAGCTGCTGCTCTCTTTCAGCTGAGTTCAGAAACTCAACACTGAAGTTTCGTCACATTAAAGTTTGTTTCCTGTCGACCTGCCGAACAACAACATGTTCCAACGGTGAGTTTATTGTTTGGTTCTTCTGATAAACTTTAAATAATTCACTTTATTAAACAGTTTGACTCTGAGAGAGATTTGACTTCAGTTGACAGATCCGACTACTGAAGGAACAAAATGAATTCTACGTAACAAACACACAATTACGACTGCTGCTAAACGTAACACTTAACAAAACTTTCTGAAAGTTTATAATACGTCATAAAACTTTGAGAAACATTAAGAAACTTTATCATTTTTATGAAACTTTCTCGTGTGACATTATAACCACTGTAATGAAGTAATTATCTGACATTCCTCTCATGTTTAAGCATTTAGTTTTTAATGTGAGTTAATGACAGCTGATGATTATCTGATGTTTCTAATTAGACTAATGATGATCTCACAGCAATCCTGTACTTCACTACTGTTTTTATATGTCTGATACTTAACTTGAGTTTTTCCTTTTTGGGACATTTGACTTTTCAAAAGGAAATATTTAACTTTTTTCCATAGTGATATTTATCAGATTTTATACTCAGCACACGTGATCAGCTGACACATTATGATGAGAAGCTGCAGTTTAAAGTAAACCGTGTAAACCTACACTTCTTTAATAACTAACTGAACTTTCCTGCTGAAATGTGTTTACTTTTATTAAAGTTCAGGACTTTTACTTTGTTCTCTCTGCTGCTGACATCAGTATTCAGGTTTAGTTTGTTGGTCTGTTTGTGAGTCAGGTCTGCATAAATGCAGAAGGACTTTAGTGTTTCAGCATAAAGCAGCAGTCTTCTCTGGGTTTTCACCCGACACTCGACTCTCATAATGAACCTTAAAGCTTTTCTGTCTCTTTGAGGATCTGAGCTGGTTTTCTCTTGCAGCTCGTTTCTCTCTATACATTGGAAAAGAAGAGACGCTTTGTTTTTTTTCTCTGTGGAGGAAACACAAAGAAACAGTCATTTAACCTTCCTGCTAAAGACCGGTTTCAGCCACCGGCTGCTCAACACACCTGACAGTCATCGCTTCATGTTCTTCAGTTACGTCCTCTAGCTTCTGTTTAGTTCACTCCTCTTGTTGTTGGAGGCAGTGGAAACGTTAAATCAATGCTGCAGACTTTATTCTTGATAAAACTGTATGCGATTGTTTAGATTTTTGTGATATTGTTCATTTATTTTGTGATGTGATGTTTATATTTTGCTGTCAACAACCATGGAAGATATTTCTGAATCTTTATGAAATGGAAACAATATTTCAGACTTTGACAGAGTGCAAAGTTTTTTTCCTTCTCTCTTCTTGAACGAAGGAAAACTACAAACAGGCTGCAGTCAAATCAACCTGTTTTCTGTGTGTGTGTGTGTGTGTGTGTGTGTGTGTGTGTGTGTGTGTGTGTGTGTGTGTGTTACAGGTGTGTTGTGTTGATGCTCGTTGTTCTTGCTGGTATTTCTCTCGCAGCTCCAGTCTCAGGTAAGCTATGACATCATCATTTATCAATAAAGTTATTACTATTAACAATAAATATTATTCACTTTATTAATGTTAAATATTAACTTTTCAATGATTAATGGTTCTCTTCATTGACAATCATCACACATCATCATTGAGAGAAAAAGGTTTGATTACGTGAATAATATTAAACAACAAATTCACACT